>NW_021703773.1:5918813-5990500 GCF_005190385.1 Monodon monoceros | reverse complement strand
ACACACACACACACACACACACACACACACACACACACACACACACAGTGGAATATTACTCAGCCATAAAAAAGAATGAAATTTTGCCATTTGCAACAATGTGGATGGACCTAAAGGTATTGCTTAGTGAAGTATGTCAGACAGGGAAAGACAAATACTGTATGTTATCACATATATGTGTAATCTAAAAAAATAAAACAAATGAATGAATATAACAAAAAAGAAACAGACTCACAGGTACCGAGAACAAATGAGTGGTTACCAGTGGAAAGAGGGATGGTGGAGGGGCATGATATGAGATTAAGAGGTACATACTACTATGTATAAAACCCATAAGCTACAGGGATACATTGTACAGCACAGGGAATATAGCCAATATTTTATAATAACTTTAAATGGAGCATAATCTATAAAAATATTGAATCACTACGTTGTACACATGAAACTAATATAACATTGTAAATCAGCTATACCTCAATAAAAAATAAACAGTGTATTAACTAACAAGTATTTATTAAGCAACCACTCCATTCCTAGCCATGTGCTAAGCCTTGTGCAGGAAGCAGGGGAAGGCTATGGGGCACCAGATAAGGTAGATAGAGAACAGGCGTAAGAGACCATCCCTGCCCTCCAGGTAGGAAGGCAAAACCAACACAAATTAAGCCATTGGAAGGCAAAGATCAGCCATGTACAATCAGTACTGATGTAATGCTGGAGAAAACACCGTGAGTTTTGGACACCGAGAGCCCAGGGTCCTGGGTTCTAGGAATGCTCTGTGACCAAGTCTAGGAGCCATTTGGAAGTCACTTAAATATTTTGGCTCTAGTTTTCTTGCTTTTAAGAGGAAAGAGTTAGCTTTAAATTCCTCAGAGATCTTTTCTGGCTTTAAAAATCTGATACTAAGCAAAATTAAAAGACACACCAGGAAATATATTTTTCATAGATATGTCAGAAGATGGATGCTCTTAATACATAAAGGGGATTTGAAAAATCAATAGGAAAAAAGATGAATATCCCAAAAGGAAGAAAACAGATAAATAACACAGGTTTTCGTACAAAAATTTTCCTACTAATTATAATAAAGAAAAACTGGAAACAGTCTAAATCCAAAGCAAAGAATAGATTTTGTCTTAACCATGACACAGTCATATCACATAGTCATTGATAATCATTTCATAGTATTTAATGATAAAGTGTTTGTAATAAAAGAGGAAAAAGGAATGAAAACTTTCAGAATTCCAGTTTTATGTCATGTTTTTCAAAAAAAAAAGGACACTTACAGATAGATGATAAGTAGGCTAGAAGGAAATGTACCCAAAAGTTAACAGCAGTTATCCTTGAGTGTAGGTTAATAATTTTATTTCTCCTTTACTCTTTTATGTTTTTCTGAATTTCTACAATAAACACATTATCTTCTAATTTAGAAAAAAATGTTTAATCTATGATGCAACAAAATAGCAAATTCAGGGTTTTACATTCAGCTCCATTAAAATTTCATTTTAGCATCAAAGTGATAAAACCTTCACTAAAATAAATTTTCGAAGGTTATTAAAAACAGCCTTTATTATTCTGCAACTGTTTCTCCATAACACCATCTGTCTCACTCAATTGTTGATTAACCTATCTAAATTCTCAACTATTCATTAAATGCCTTGAGGACAGGCATCTAGTCAAATTTACTCCCAACACCAAATACCATAATAGGTGTTCAGGAGATGCTGGTTGAACCAAGGGCAAGAATTGAGAGAGCATCATTCTGGAAGAAATTGAGCAAAAGGCAATAGAAAGTGAGGTGGGGGGTCTTGAAGGATGGGTAGCCATGGACTCTTCATAGGTTCATTCATCTATAGAGTGAACGTGCTAGGTCTCGAGTGCTGTGCTGACACTGAAGTTCCTGAGTTAAATAGGACCCAGAGCCTCGCAGCTTAGGGATCAAGGTAGACACACCAAACAATGATGGGGACAAAATAATAGAGCTGAAACAGGAGCACAAAGGAAGAAGCTGGTGCTGGAGGGCAGAAAGAGAAGCAGGGAGAAGGGACAAGGTTATGAGGACAGTCTTAGAGGGACACAGAGAGGGAAGGCAGTGATCAAAGCCAAGGCTGGAATGCTGTGAGGAGAATTGGGTTTGGGAAACCACACATTCAAGAATATCAAAGAACTTCACATACATCCCCATCACCCACGCCCACACAAAGGTCACAGGTGGGAAGCCAAGGCACCGGGAACATGCACATCTTCTCAGGAGGGCTCATCCTGCACCTGGACCTGGGTGGGTATCCCAGCAACTGAGCCATCACTCTCTCCCCGTGACCAAGGTCTTGGACCTCAATGCCCAGCTCTGCAGGAATCCTGTTTCCCCACACGCTGGCTGGGGTACATGCCCAGCTCTATGTGGGAAATATTTTTAACCTTGAGAAGAGGCATTTCTGAAACTGAGGAGCCCGTAACATGCCATCTTCATCACAATTCCATCACCTCCTGGTGATAAAGGATGAGTCTCTTTTCCTGCATGGCTCCCTGGTGTTAAATGGGATTACGCTCCCTGAGAAACTGGTGGACCGTTTCCCAAGGAATGTCCTGAAAACACACACAGTCTCCCGCATACAGGGAAGAGGTTTTTCCATCCAGGAAATGCCAGCATCTCCCTCTGAGTCGTTGCTGCCGGCTCAGATCTGGAATGCATTATTTGAAAATGGGCAAATGTAAATTAATGTCATCTTCAAGTTGAGCTTCTCAGCAAGGTAAGAAAACGCTGACATCAGCCTGAAAGTCAAATGAGGCTCTGTGTGATGTGGTGTGACCTGAGGTGTTGACACCCTGGCCGGGTGCCTTTCGAGCTTCAGGGAAGCACGTGATTAGGAACAGAGCTCGTGACTCCAGCTGCTTCCAAGAATGCCCCTGGACAGTGAAGAATCCTCGGTGAGCAAATCTGTGATGTTGCTTCAGCCTCTTCCAGGAAATGTGCATGATGCATTCATTCTTCACACCATTATTGAGTATCTACAACACGTCTGACACTGGGATGGGTACTTGGGGGCAGCTGGTGACCTCCAGCTGATGTAGATCCAACAGGCAAAATCTCCCTGGGACCACTGTCGCTAGCTATCACCCCAGGGCTCTCCTCCCTTTCCTGGCCAAGTTGGTTTTACCACGTGTTTTCCTTTCCTCACCTCCCAGTCACCCCTCAGTCCACTGGAGGCTGCCTCTGCCCCCACCTCTCCGTGGAAACCTCTTCCGGTGAGGTCACCAGAAATCTCTCACTCTCCAACCCAATGATGGGGCTCATTCTTCTGGTGACCCAACCTCTTTCCAATGTTCACACTGTTGATGCATCACTCCTTTCCGAAATTCTTCTCTCTCTTGCCTTGTGTCACTGTTCCCTTATGGCTTTCACCAACCTCTCTGACATATAATTCTCCCTAAGGCCATTGAAGACCTCCCCATTTCCTACAACTATAGAATCCAAGCTTCTTGGCATGAAAGACCTCCTGGGATCCATCTCCCACCAGCCTCTCCAGACTGGCTTCCCTCTCCCCACACCTAATGCCACAGCAACTCAAAACCATGTGTGATATCCCTCCAAAGACCATGCTACCTCACATACATGCTGTGTGCCTGCTCTGCCCTAGAATACCTTTCTCCAGCCCACCTGGCCATCCACCTGGTGAACCTGGACCCTGTTTCAGAACCTGGTCAGTTGTCACTTTCTTGGTGAGGTCTTCCCTGACCAGCTCTCCACTATTTACTCCAGAAAAAGCCATCTACCCCTCCTCTGGGCTACCTCTACTGTCTGCACTCAGCTCCACTATGGCACGTGTCACACTGTCTTGTAATTGTTTCTGCGTCTGTCTTACCAGGTTCTAAACTTCTTGAGGCTAGAGATTATGTCTCAGTGCTCTCTGTATCGCTGCTCCATGAGCAGTGCCCAGCACTTAATTGAATTTTGAAAAATACTTAATGAAAAGCCAAAAGGAGCTCTTGGTGTAAGGGAGATGTGATAAACACAATAATGCCTTCCCCCAAAGATGTCCCTGTCTTAATCCCCGGAAGCTGTGAATATGTTACATCGCGTGGCAAAGGGAATTAAGGTTGCAGATGTGATTGAAGTTAAGGACTTTGAAATGGGGAGATTCTTCTGGATTATCCGGGTGGACCCAAACCATCATGTGAATCCTTAAAATGGTAGAAGCTTCCCCAGCTGTGGTAAAAGAGAGATGTAACAATGGAAGAAGGATCCAGAAAAAGGCAATGTTGCTGGCTTTGAAGATGGAGGAAGAGGCCACAAACCAAGGAATGTGGGCCTCCTCCAGAAGCTGGGGAAGGCGAGGAAATTGATTCTCCACTTGCGCCTCCAGAAGGAACACAGACACGCTGATTTTAGCCCAGTGAGACCTATGTTGGATTCCTAACCTTCAGACCTGTAAAGTAATACTTTTGTGTTATTTTAAGCCACTAAGTTTGCGGTCATTTGTTGCAGCAACAGTAGAAAAGTTAATACAAAAAAAAAAGGAAGTTCATGCACAAATATAATAACTAAAAACAGAAACTGAACAGTACCATCAAAGAGATGAAAATAGATGCCAGTGGGGTTCAGCGAGGGGAAAGGGAACTTTCAGCTGAGGGACTGGGCCACACTCTCTGGAAAAGATGACCGTGGAGCTGACTTTTGAGGGATTTGGATTTCAGACACAAGGCAATGGGGGACCTAAGTGCTGTAGCTGGAGAGAGAAGCAAGGAGAAAAGGACAGAGGCCAGGGGTCCCGAGAACAGGTATGGGTGCAAAGGGAGGCTTGGAAACTGGAGGGAAGGACTTCCTTGTGTCCAGGCTCCACAGGCTCTGCCCGGGGGGGTGCCCCCCCATTCCTCAGGAAGGCTGGCACACACCCAGTCTCAGCCCTCAGCCCACAGCCCAGACTCCAATTTTCTCTCTGATTCAAATAAGCATGAATTCACTGAGGACCACCCTCCCCAACACTGCAAGCCCCTGGACAGGGGTTGGCATTTATAGCCTGGCTGGGCGACGAGACTTACCCACAAGAAGTAATCAGAAAACAGAACAAGACAATGCACAGTGAAAGAGCCAATGGGAATATCACTGAGAGCAAATGGTATATTTTAAGTAATGAAGGCAATGGGAGGCCGATGAAGAAAGACATCACACTGTTGGCTGGTTTTTGGGGGGACAGTTTTATGGAGGACGTGGGACTTGAGCCGGGCTCTGAGAAAAAAAAGCTTCTCCCTAGAAGGAATGATGTGGTATCTTTTGCTAAAACCCACTTTGAGCTCTTGCTATTGGCAGTTTCTAGAGGTGATGGCAGAAACCTGAAAGAAGAATGATATTCACCCTCCATGGTGCCCCTCAAGCAAAATTCAGACCGTGGCAGAGCATCCTTTCTGAGCTGCCGGCAACCACTTGGGAGGAGCTGATCCACTTGGAGCACATTGCGCTGTTTTCGTCTCGGAAGCACAACCAGGAAAGAGGTCTCATCACTGGGCACTCGGGTGGCCCTTCCAGGCTCTGCTTGGAGGCTGAATTAGGAACAAACCAGAGGATTGCCCCAGAGCTCGTCTAGGGAGGGCCCAGGGTCCCCCCCAGCGCAGGGTCCCAGCCTCCTTTGGCAGTGCAAAGGGCAACCCCACGGTCCAGAAAAAAGACAGGATTGCCCAGGAAGTGAGTTAGCAAGTGAGCATGGAGTAAGCCCAGGCCCTGCAATATCTGAGCATGAGTGGTGAGTATGGGTCTCAGATTTCTCTGACATGGTGTCACCGGTCCGTCCACGAGATGGAAGGCTGAATATCCTGTTGGTCGAGTTATACCAAAGGGCTCCTAGCTTTTCTTTATTCTATTTTTTGTCGTGGTGAAAATTTTGTTTTGTTTTACACTGCCACGAGATAAAGAGCCTTACATTTCACAATTTACACTGTGATGTCATGTGCATTTGAGAGTCGGGGCATGTGTCCTGCTGCTGTAATTTTTTTCCCATCTGGAAAGATGAGGGGGGCGCATTCACACCCCCTGCAACCGTGACCTTCCAATGTTATGATTTGCCTGCTGGCACTCCAACGCACCACCCAGCCCACTAAGGGTGGTAAATCATTCTCTTGGGTGGGTACCATTAAAAACTAAAACCAGCTGTGCTCAGGGCCCCCAGGATACAGAAGGACGGACCCCCTCACCTTGGCCATGCTAATACATCTCCTTCCAAACCTCCTTGAGAAGGCAAAACCCTGAGCTCTGGGAAGAGGCCGGCTGACTCAAGACACGAAGAAGGGCTTTTCAAAAGTGGCACGAGAAGCGGGGGGAGGGGGGGCGGGGTAGAAGAGGAAAGCAGGAGTCCAGTGCATAGTGGTATGTTTTAAACCATGTGCCTCTTTCCAGACTGGGTTATTAAATTAATTCAGAACTTATGCTTACACTTAAAAGATTTCTGTCATATTTTATGAACACGATGATCTCAGAGCAATTTGCACTGGAAATGTGTCATATTAAATCAGGGGCACTAATAAACTTTATGACTTAAACTCCACATGGATCAGACGTGGCAGATAAACCATCCTATTTTTGCACTCATATTCATGCCATTGAAATACAGCTCCTCCTATGGGAAAACATAAATAAGTTTGATAACATTCCATCTGCCCCTACATAAATGTACCTGTCGGGCATTACCTGTCCTTCCTGTTCCTCCACACCGAAGCTTGTGATGCTGGTGGGACGGGTTGACCCAGGCAGAGATATTTCTTCAGGATTTTAAAACACTTTGTCTCCTATGGGCTTATGACCTTCCGTTCACTCTGGCGCATTCCTTTGTGCTGGGCTGTGTGTAACTGTTCAGAAGTGTTTTACAGGTACAAATGCGGTGTAAAAAGTGCTAGATGGTGAGTTATGACACCTGAGTTCTTCTGGTTCTGCTTCCGGCTGACTCTGTGATCTGTGCACAAATCAGACAGGACGGTGTAACAGAAAGAGCCCAGGCACTGGAATCAAAGGTTTATTTCCATTTAACAGATGTTTTTTGAAAGCCTAACGTGATCCAGGCCCTGTGCAAGGCACTAGAAATACAAGAATGAATAAGAATTCAACTAGAACCCCAACAGGGTTATTTGGGAAACTAAATTAAATTATTATAAAATTCGTGTTGATCTGTACACATCTACAGAAATGCTTTGTAAGTTTTTGTTTGTTTTGTTTGTTTTAATTTTTATTGAAATATAGTTGATTTACAATGTTGTATTAGTTTTAGGTGTATAGCAAAGTGATTCAGTTATACATAATGTATATGTATCCTTTTTTAGATTCTTTTCCATGATTTTTTTTAAATTCATATAAATAAATAAGTGTCTGAGACTAGCCAAGAGAATTCAGAAGAGTGAGGAGAGACTTGCCTCACCAGATATTAAATACAAAATCAATACATTCAAAGTGTTGTGGTGTTGCCAAGCTTGCATGCAAACTTCCAGCCAACAAACCTGTGGATGTGGGAGTTGGGGTGAAAAGAAGGAAAATGATTGAAAGTCTGTATTCAGAACACATGGACTTCCCAGGAGTCCTCACCAACATGAGCAGCCAAGCATCTGCCTTCCCTATTACTCAAGGAAGCTAGAAGTCTTTTCTCTGAAAAAAAAATTAAACCAAGGAGATTCTAAATTCAGGAAGATGGGTTCATCAAAGCTCAAGAGCAAGGCAAATAGTGAAAATAAGAGAATTCCATGAAAGTCTACTCTTTACATATGAAGGACCCTCCACCCTTTCCTGTTCTGTTTCCAAAATGCAAGCAGCCAAGTACACCCTCACACACATCAACAGAATTCTAAAGCAGGAGACTGGATGGCACTTCTCTGGTAGGAAAAAAAAAAAAAAAGACCCCCAACATACTGACACTAGAGGGATACAGTGAAAAGAGTCACTGGCAACCTGATCCTCCTCCCCCAGTAAATCCCCTCCCCCAGTCAAAAACAACTCCAATTAAACATAGACAAAGAGCTTTAAGGAAACCATCAGACCCTTAAGGAAATCCTTTTCATAGAAGATACAATGGAAAGTAAACATGAGAAAAAGAATTTGGAAGGAAAATAGACAAGGCCATAATATTCTCAGAAAGATAACATGATTTTTTCATCCATAAAGCAAAAGTAAAATGCTATTTAAAAGGTATTAGTGCTATTAATGCCCAACTTGAAAACAAGAAACAGCTCTTAGAAATTAAAATTGATAACCAAAATAACATTATTCAAAAGGATTAAAATTTAAAAAGTAAGGAAGTCTCCCATAAATTATAACTAAATGACAATAAAGTAGCAAATAGAGGGACTTCCCTGAAGGTCCAGTTAAGACTCCAAGCTTCCACTGCAGGGGGCATGGGTTTGATCCTGGTCGGGGAAATAAGATCCTGCATGCCATGCAGCATGGCCAAAAAAAAAAAAAAAAAAAAATAGAAGTAGAAAAGATCTGAAGACTTGCTGTAAACCCAAAGAATAAGAATCCAAATACTAAGAATTTCATAAGAATAGAAGAGAAAAATTCACTGGAAGGAAATTATTGATGGAAAAATTAAATACAATTTTATAGAACTAAAGGACATGAGGGTTCTCCAAGTGACTAGCATAGTGAATGGAAAAAAAAATCCACATCTAGGAAGGTCATTGTGAAATTTCAAACAATAAGATAAAGAGATAATCCATAAAAAGTCCATAGGTCAAGGTAGAGGTGGAGGGAACAGGTGCATATAAAGAAATGGGAATCAGGATGGATCAAACTTCTCAAAAGAAATCCTAGATGTCAAATGATGGTGGATCAATGTCTTAAAAGTTACGAAGGGAATACAAAAATCAGTTGCATTACCATACACTAACAATGAACAAACTGAAAAAGAAATGAAGAAAACATTTTCATTTACAATAACATTGAAAAGAATGAAATACTTAGGAATAAACTTAACCAAGGGGGCAAAAGACTTGTATACTAAAAGCTACAAAACATTGCTGAAAGAAATTAAAGAAGACACAGAAATGGAAAGATGCTCCTGTTCATGGATTAGAAGACTTAATATTGGTAAGATGTCAGTACTACTCAAAGCCATCTACAGATTCAGGACAATCTATTAAAATCCCAACAATGTTTTTGCAGAAATAGAAAAAAATCATCCTATATTCATATAGAATCTTAGAGGACCCTGAAAAGCCAAAACAATCTTGTAAAAGAATAACAAAGTTGGAGAAGGTCTCACACATCCTGATTTCAACACATACTACAAAGCTACGATAATCAAAACAGTGTGGCACTGGCATAAAAACAGACATATAGACCAACGGAATAGAACAGAGAGCCCAGAAATAAACCCTAGCATGTGCGCAAATGACTCTTGACAAAGAGGCCAAGACCATTCAACAGTCTTCAGCAAATGTTGCTGGGAAAACAGCCACATGAAAAAGAATGAAGTTCTTTACCTTACACAATATACCAAAATTAACTCAAATAGATGAAAGACCTAAATGAAAGAACTAAAACTATAGAATTCTTAGAAGAAAACGTAGGGAGAAATATTCATGACACTGGATTTGGCAATGAGTTCTTGTCTATGTCATCAAAAACACAGGCAACAAAAGAAAAAATAGATAAGTTGGACTTCATCAAAAATTTAAATTTTTGTGCATCAAAGAACATTATCAACAGAGTGAAAGGAAAACCTATGGAATAGGGGAAAATATTTGGAAATCATATATCTGATAAAGGATTGATATTCAGAATATATGAAGAATTCCTACAACTCAACAACAAAAACACAAACACCCCAATTAAAAAATTGGCAAAGGACTTGAATAGACATTTCTCCAAAGAAAATATACAAATTGCCAACAAGCATTTGAAAAGACACTCAATATCACTAATCATTAGAGAAATGCAAATCAAAACCACAATGAGATACCACTTTACACCCATTAGGATGGCCTGTATAAAATAAATCTTTAAAAAGCAGAAAAAAAAAGTGTTGGCAAGAACATGGAGAAATTGGAGCCTTTGTGCATTGCTGGTGGGAATGTAAAATGGTACAACTGCTATTAAAAAACGGTATGGCATTCCTCAAAAAATTAAATACAATTACCACGTGATCTAGTAATTCCACTTCTAGATATATACTCAAAAGAAGTGAGCTCTCTAGGCAAGATGGCGGTGGGGTGAGGCTGGTGTGACGTTAGTGCAGCCACGCCTTTCTTGGCAAGATCTCTCCACTTTGGATGTTACCAAGTTGACGCCACTTTCACATGAAGTTATAAGCAGACAGGCCACAATTAATATAGGTACAATTGGTCATGTAGCTCACGGGAAATCTACAGTTGTAAAAGCTATTTCTGGAGTTCACTCTGTCAGGTTCAAAAATGAACTAGAAAATAATATTACAATCAAACTTGGCTATGCTAATGCTAAGATTTATAAGCTTGACGACCCAAGTTGTCCTCAGCCAGAATGTTATAGATCCTGTGGAAGTAGTACACCCGATGAGTTTCCTACAGACATTCCAGGAGCCAAAGGGAACTTCAAATTAGTCAGACATGTTTCCTTTGTTGACTGTCCTGGCCACGATAGTTTGATGGCTACTACGCTGAATGGTGCCACAGTGATGGATGCAGCTCTTCTATTGATAGCTGGAAACGAGTCTTGTCCTCAGCCACAGCTTCTGAACACCTGACTGCTATAGAAATCATGAAACTGAAGCATATTTTGATTCTACAAAATAAAATTGATTTGGTAAAAGAAAGCCAGGCTAAAGAACAGTATGAACAGATCCTTGCATTTGTACAAGGTACAGTAGCAGAAGGACCTCCTATTATTCTAATTTCTGCTCAGCTAAAATACAATATTGAAGTTGTCTGTGAGTACATAGTAAAGAAAATTCCAGTACCCCCAAGAGACTTTGCTTCAGAACTCCAACTTGTTATTAGATCCTTTGATGTCAACAAACCTGGCTGTGAAGTTGATGACCTTAAGGGGGATGTAGATGGTGGTAGTATTCTAAAAGGAGTATGAAAGGTGGGCCAGGAGATAGAAGTCAGACCTGGTATTGTTCCAAAAATAGTGAAGGAAAACTCATGTGAAAACCCACCTTTTCCAAAATTGTATTGCTTTTCGCAGAGCATAATGATCTTCAGTATGCTACTCCAGGAGGGCTTATTGGAGCTGGAACAAAAATTAACCCCACTTTGTGCCAGGCTGACAGAATGGTGGGGCAGGTACTTGGTGCAGTAGGAGCTTTACCTGAGATCTTCACAGACTGGAAATTTCCTATTTCCTGCTTAGACGGCTTCTAGGTGTACGCACTGAAGGAGACAAGAAAGCAGCAAAAGCTGTCTAAGAATGAAGTGCTTATGGTGGACATAGGATCCCTGTCGACAGGAGGAAGAGTTAGTGCAGTCAAGGCTGATTTGGGCAAAATCACAGAAGTAAGAGAAAAATTGCCCTTAGCCAAAGAGTTGAGAAACAGTGGCGTTTAGCTGGTTGGCGTCAAATAAGAAGAGGAGTTGACAATCAAACCAACAGTAGATGATGACTGAAGAATTAAATAACAGATTTGGATGAAGTCGTAATTTCTCTTAACAACCTAGGGGTATATTTTCAAAGCAACAGTGAGGACAGCTCATTACCTTAGGAGTAGCTGTAAGATTATTATCATTTTTTGGTGATGAAAATTTAACCTCTAGTACTAAAATAAGGTCTACAATAAAAGTAAAAATTGGCATGATGTTGGATTGAATCTACATTTTACCAGAAATTAATCATTCCCAAATAATGTCTAATTTATACATCAATGAAGGTTTGAAAGGAAACTGCTACAACCAGCCATTGCTGTAGCACACATCCGACTGAACCTATTTGAAATAAAATTTTTCTTCTTATTAAAAAAAAAAATAATAAGGAAGTGAAAGCAGGGACCCAAAGAGATATTTCTATACCCATGTTCACAGCAGCATTATTCACTATAGCTAAAAGGTGGAAATGACCCAACTCTTCATCAATAGATGAATGGATAAACAAAATGTGGTATGGCCATCTAGTAAAATCCTATTCGGCAATAAAAAGGAACAAACTACTGTTATCTGCAACAATATGGATGGATCTCGAAAAATATGTTAAAGAAGCCAACATAAAAGAGGAAATATTATGTGATCCCATTTGTAAGATATTTCTAAAGAGGACAAATCTCTAGAAACAGAAAGTAGATCAGTGGTTGCCTGAGACTAAGGCAGGAAGTTGGCTCTAAATGGGCACCAGGAGACTTTGGCGTGGTGCAGATGTTCTAAAACTGGATTGTAGTGATGGTTGCACGACTGTATACATTTTTTTTTTTTTTTCCGGTACGCGGGCCTCTCACTGCTGTGGCCTCTCCTGTTGCGGAGCACAGGCTCCGGACGCGCAGGCTCAGCGGCCATGGCTCACGGGCCCAGCCGCTCCGCGGCATGTGGGATCTTCCCGGACCGGGGCACGAACCCGTGTCCCCCGCATCGGCAGGTGGACTCTCAACCACTGCGCCACCAGGGAAGCCCACAATTGTATAAATTTACTAAATTCATCAAACTGTACACTTAAAATCAGTGAACTTTGTGGTAGGTAAATTATACCTCAATAAATCTGTTTCATAAAAAAAAAAAAAAAGTGGTGTTGGTTATTCCTCCCCACACTTACTGTATGACCCAAAGAGATATGTTCTGAAATCCTGAAAGTGAGCAGATGAGGCCGGCAAACTGAAAAAGATGAAATTGTCCGTTGAAGTACTTTATGACTCCGAAAGAAAGAATTGCAGTCTTTAGGGGCTACTTGGTCACAACCTAAGGAGATGGAAACAAGGTGGAGCCAGAGCTCCTCTCCCTGCAAAGGGAAGATCTTGGGCAGCGACGCCCTGTGAAAGTGCCAGGCACTGTTTCCCATCGTCCAACTGGGACATCAGAATTCCAGGGAGAGGGACCGTGTTTCTCCATCTCCCAACATGGAGAAGAAAAGAGGGAAGAGTTATTATCAGGTGGTTGGATGAGAGGAGCAGGGCTAGATCTGTGTGTGTGTGTGTGTGTGTGTGTGTGTGTACGAATGCACCGGCACGCAGTTAAACCCCTACACAAACACAGACCCATTTGTATGTATGACATAAAATACAAAGTTTCATTACAATCATATCACAATTATATTACATATTTTTAATTATAGGGAAATGATAAGAAGGCAATATACTCAAATGCTGAATTCTTGGTTGGTTGCTCATTTTTAACTGAAATGAAAAAACTTTTTTTAAAAACTTCCCTTTTTACACGGGTTGGCCTTCATACATACTAGCAGGAAGCGTCTGCACAGAGAAAGTCTCTTTGTCTGGAAAGGTAAATGCTTAATTCAAGCTTTTGTGTCATGAAATTAATTCTAATATAAATAAGATTTTAAAGGATAAAAGCAGTCTGGAATGTTAATGTAAAAATGTGCACTGTTATTGAAAGAACAGACTTATTAGAAAACAAGGAAACAAATTAAAAACGCTTGCATTGGGTTCAAATGAAAACTTTTACCAGCTTCATTAGTTTGGGAGTCAATGTCCTTTATCCCTCCAGAGCCAGCCATGTAGTTGCTGTTGTCATTGTCGTTGTTTAGTATGTCAGAAGGTGAGGAAGAGCAAAAACGCAGAAGGTAACCCTGGGCAGAGAAAAAAATCCTAAATAACACAGGTCTCCAGAAATCATTCTTTTGCTTGTATTTCCACAATGGCTGGTTCTGTAATCAGATTAGCCAAATATTTATAGAATTTCTACTTTCCCACTATGCTTTACAGACATAAACAGTGTGACTCGTTTGTGTGGAAAAGTTCATTGAGGTCAAGGGTAGGAACTGCATTTGACTCTGCCACTTACAGGCTGTCCACCTACATGTATACCAGCTTATGTGTTTTTAAGACACGGAGGATCCTTCCTACCCTCAGGATTGTCTTGAGAATTGAATGGTGTGATACCTGGTAAAGCAGCTGCCACCAAGAGGCCACCCAATCAGTGGTGGGTCTTTTTCCGTTCCATTCCACATTTTACCCACTGTTCACCATCCTGCTCAAACACACACACACACACACACACACACACACACACACACATCACAAGTCTTACTCTGAGAAGTTTTGTTGACATTTCCCACGGAAAAAAACAAATGGAACCATTTTCAAGAGGAAAAACTCAACGGCACACAAGATGAAGGCTGTACAGGGCACCTCTACTCCCAGTGAAGAAGGATTGGTGACTGGAAGCAGCAAAGAGACACCTATTCCCCTGTCCTCCCCTGTTCTGACAGGAATAGGAGTAGAGGACACCAGAGCACCTAAATCTGGCTAGGAATCTGCTGAGTGAAAGGCAGAGCCTAGTACCCCTGGCTGGTTATGAGGTCAGGGCTGCATATTCAAGCCCCATAAGGAGATTGATCCTGGCAGCAATCTTATTCCTGGCCCTGACCTACTCACTGTGCTTCCATTGGATGGAGGAGCTATGTCTGGGGGCTGGGAGGAGTAAAGGCTCATTGCATCCATTCCCATCATCAGAAAAAAAATTTAAAGCACAGATCCTATTAACAGATGTCTTTTTTTTTTTTTTTCTGCGGTACGCAGGCCTCTCACTGTCGTGGCCTCTCCTGTTGAGGAGCACAGGCTCCGGACGCGCAGGCTCAGCGGCCATGGTTCACGGGCCTAACTGCTCCGTGGCATGTGGGATCTTCCTGGACCGGGGCATGAACCTGTGTCCGCTGCATCGGCAGGTGGACTCCCAACCACTGCGCCACCAGGGAAGCCCAACAGATGTCCTTTTAATATCAATACGTGAGAGGTACCACAAATAAACAGGGCCCTGGCATGTAAAGAAGAACTGTATTACTTAGATAAAACATTCAGCTGCTATAACAAAAGTCAAAATAAGAGTGGCTTAAAGATGATGGCTTATTTCTCTCTCACAGAAGAATCCAAGCGCAAATAATCCAGGGCAATAAGGCAGCTCCACAATAGCAGGAAGCCAGGTTCCTTCTAGCATGTTGCTCTGAAGGCCTCAACACACGATTTCCATTTTGTAATCTCAGATGCATATTTGGGCCCCATTATTTTGCATACATTCCAACCAGAAGAAAGGGGAAAGAGCAAAGTCAAGCCACCACCCTTCCCTTTTGTTTAAAGATACAACTAGAAAGTCGTGCACATTACCTGAATTCATACCCCAATGACTACAATCTAATAACAAGGAATTTAGATACCTAGCTGCAAGGGAAGCTGGGAGATGCAGTCTTATTTTGTGTGGCCACGTGCTTAGCACAATTGGGGGTGGGGGTATTTTGGTTTCCATAACAAAGTACCACAGACTGGGTGGCTTAAAACAGCAGAGATTTATTCCCTCACAGTTTCAGAAGCCCAAAGCCCAAAAATCAAGGTCTTGGCAGAGTTGGTTCCTTCCAGAGGCTCTGAGGGAGAACCCATCCCATTCCTCTCTCCTAGCTTCTGGGGGTTGCTGGAAATCCTTGGGATCCTTGGCTTCTGGCTGCATCCCTCCAATTTCTCCGTCCACCATCACCTGGCCTCAGTATCTCTGTATCCAAATCTTCTTTTCCTTTCTCTTATGAGGACACCAGTCATCTTAACGTGAGGTCAAACCACGAAGATTCTATTTCCAAATAGGGTCACATTCCGAGGTACCAGGGGTTAGGACTTGAACATATTTTTTGGAGGATACAAGTCAACCCACCCCAGGGGGTTACTACTGGAATAAGAAGAGGACATTGGTGAACAATAGCACCCCTGCCCCAGGACACCAGGAAAGTGTATCAGGGGACATCTGCCAAGACATCAGAATTCACATCCCTGCTCCAGTCTGCCTAGAAGTGAACCCAACCAACATTTCTCCTCTGCAGACCCTTCATCTTCTAGGCAGGTCATTTCTTGTGTCCCCCAGACTAATTTGCTCTGCCTCCATGGATCCACATCTGGGAATGTCCTCAAGGCTCCTCCCCTCAGCCAAGTCTTAACTGGCTGCTTCCAAGGCTTTTCCTTCTGTCCCACAGTGACTGATAGCTGCCACCCTGGGGAGCAGGGCCACATCATGACCCTGTAGAACCGAAACACTTTGCCTTCCTGGGCCCTCCTCTCTATGAAAAAATTATTATTATTATTAACTTTTTTTTTTTTTTTTTTGCAGTACGCGGGCCTCTCACTGTTGTGGCCTCTCCCGTTGCGGAGCACAGGCTCCGGACGCGCAGGCTCAGCGGCCATGGCCCACGGGCCCAGCCGCTCCGCGGCATGTGGGATCTTCCCGGACCGGGGCACGAACCCATGACCCCTGCATCGGCAGGCGGACTCTCAACCACTGTGCCACCAGGGAAGCCCTATTATTATTAACTTTTATTTATGTTTATATTAAAATTCTATTTTACGACTACATTGGTATATGTACTAATATTACACAGGAAAATATTTTCTTCAACCTAAAAGATTTTTTCTCATTGTTTTAGAAAAACTAAAACATTTTCTGAGTCCTTAAAAGCACTAAGGACAATAGGCACCGTCCTGCTGGCTTAATGGTACGTCGCTCCTGCTGGGGAGGATGGTAAGAGGGACAGGAGAAATGGCACCCAGCCACCAGATCTGAGCACAGATTCTGATCAGAGCATGGGAAGGACTGCCCACCACTCCACACCCCCCACCAGGCCCTAAGACACTCTATTTGCTCTCAGCACAAGTTAGGAATATGGAGCAAGGCACCGAACACCTCATTGTTGGGTTGGAAGGGCAGCCTCCTCTCAGGGTAGGAAACAAACTTCCTCACTCCAGATGTGTTCCCACCACTGCTGTCAACACAATGTGACTTGGAAGAAGTGTGGCCACCCCATCCAACATGGCGGATACACGGGAGGATCTGCCTGCTTTTCAACATTGAGAACTGCTCAGTCCTGCCCCACAAATCTGACCAGTCCCAGAATACCTTTCATCCCACACTAGTCTCCTTTATTTTATAACCCATGTGGATTTCAAATCTGTTATTTCCTGATGCATTAGTTTCAACACATAAGATTTGTAAGACTCATTTATTAGGGTGACCAACTCATCCTAGTTGGCCCAGGACCTTCGTGGTTTGGACACTGAAACCCGTGCATCCCGCAAAACCTCTCAATTTGGGGCAAACCAGGACAGTAGGTCAATGTTTAATGATATCCAAGCTTCATCCTCCTCTGCTGACATTTGTGTGTTTAGACCAACAAGATGAAAAGCACGGAAACGAATGTTTAAGTAGCAATAGTAATTCTGGAAAGTTCTAGTAGGGTCCAAAGTTACACTTGGCAAGATGGACACAGGCATTGAATCCTTGGTGTGGAAAGGGATGGCTGCAAGTCAGCCCCCTCTTTTCTGGGCTCCCTGGAATAGTCTCTTCCATAAATATTTTAAATGATTTGCCAAAGGAGAAAAGAAATTTGGGCAGTGGTTCTCCAACCACAGTGCACTTAAGAGTAACCTGAAGAACATGTTAAAAATATGCCTTTCTGAGCCCTATCTCCCCCCCCCACACCCAGAGAGTTTAGCTTGGGAGTGTCTGAAAAGCAGTCTTTTTAACAAGAACCCCGAGGGATCCTGAGGCACATAGTGGGTGGAGCACACTTTTCAAGGGTCTGCAGTAGGGGGAAGGTGTGAGAATTACTTCCCCTTTCACTGCAAGTAAGGCAAAACCATGCAGCAAGGAACATTTAGTGTCAGGACAGCTGTTATCCAAAAAGCACTTTCTTGTAAATCTTGAGATTGTCGGAACACCTAAAGCAAAGCATATCTGAGTTAATCCAGATAACTATGGTCTGTGTACATACACATGCTGTGTAGTGTATAGACCCATATAGCTATCAATATAATGTATGCATAGATAATGGCATACATAAGATCACAGTTGTTAAAGTGACACTAGGGAACAGGTACCCATTAAGCCTTTATACAAAGGAATGCTATGGTGGTGTTTAACACATGTATATTAACACATCTGGAGTCCTGTTCTGACTACATTAAATCTGAGATGGCCATAAGATAACCAAATAGAGATGATAAATGGACAGTTGGATCAAAAGCCTACAGCTCTGGGGTTTGGTTAGGGGTCAGGTTAGGTGTAGAGATAGATTTAGGGAGTGACCCACATAAGGTTTCCAGGTCTTCAGTAAAACACAGGCTACAGGGGCTGGGGTTTTAATGCCAAGGCAAGGTCAGAGACACCATAGCCCCAGAGGCAGGAGCCTGGTTCCCTACCTGGAAGCAGGAACTGGTAGAACTTGGGCTCTTTATCCACCAACAGAAATGACAGTGTCTGCTCATCAGCTCAGGCTACAGCTCAAAGGCCAGGTGTGGAAGTCCTTTGTCTCTTGAGGTAAAAACCCTAATTCATTATCTCTCAGTACAGAAACTCATGGAGGAGAGCATAGGATTGTCCTGTGGGCACTCCACAGCCCAAGACATCAACAGGAAAAAAATTCCCACAGACAACATCCCCAAGGGAAGATGCACTCAGGCCAGAATCACAGAATATATGAGGAAAAAGCCAAAAGCATGGCAGGCAATCGGCATACGCCACACCTCCAACCCTCATCCCAGGAAGAGGAAGAAATCACACCTGCAGAGCTAGAGGTAATAAGACAATCTGAAAGGGACTTTGAAATTGGTTCAGTTGGAAATAGAAAATCATTTAACGGTTTTGAGAAAAAGCCAGACATGCTGAAAGGGGTGTTTTACAATGATTAGTGTGGCAATGACATGAAGAATTCAACAGAGAAAGGTGTGATTAGAGGCAGCAAGAATAGATATATATCTCCTTCTTCTGAACACCCCTAAAATTTAACCTGCACATCTCTTATGACTTTATGACCTCATCACTTTATTCCATGTTTTAAAGCTGCTTTCACATATATAAACCACATAAAGGAATTTGCCAAGGGCTTCCCTGGTGGCGCCGCGGTTAAGAATCCGCCAATGCAGGGGACACGGGTTCAAGCCCTGGTCCAGGAAGATCCCACATGTCACGGAGCAACTAAGCCCGTGTGCCAAAACTACTGAGCCTGCGCTCTAGAGCCTGCAAGCCACAACAACTGAGCCCACATGCCACAACTACTGAAGCCTGTGTGCCTAGAGCCCGTGTTCCACAACAAAGAGTAGCCACCACTCTCCGCAACTAGAGAAAGCCTGCGTGCGGCAGCAAAGACCCAACGCAGCCAAAAATAAATAATAAATAAATAAATAAACAAACAAACATGTCCATTTAAAAAGGAATTTGCTGAACTCAAAGATCTCTCTATATATACACATGTATATCTTTCTGTATCTCCCGCAGCACCTAACATAGTGTGCTGGGCACACAGGAGAATCTCCATAAATGTTTCATGAATAAATGATCCAGCACATGAACAAGCACCATGTTAGAAGGTGATTGATCAGAACCTTGCTCCGTGGACCTCTGACTTGAACTGGAGCACAAAACCAAGCTGATGGCACATCATTAGTTCATCTCCCTGGGACCAGCTAGGTTCCCTAAACTGGTCTCTTCTTAGCCTATGTGGACGTCATCTGTCAATGTATTTAAAACTCAGGTGGATTCAGTGACAGCCTTAAGCCCTGTCACCATGCGGAAAATCTTTTGCTATGTGTGAATTTCCCCAGTGCAGATGGTTGTATAACTTGTCTTCCTCTTCCAATTGATTGTCAGCTTAGAGACATTTGACTCTACATGAGAGCAGGCTTTGCCCTAAATCTGACTACCCCATTGCTAATCAGTTAGAGCCCTTCTCCTTCCCTCTTTGAGGAAAAGGTCCTAATGTAATGACCAAGCCCTGGGAAACAGCAATAACTTAAGATCCTGCACAGGAGCACAATCTTACCGCATTGCATAGCAGAGAAGCAAAGATTGCAGCCCCTCCTGAGGGGACCAGAGCCATGCTCATTGCCAAAGCTTTCCTGTGTGCTGGTGGTGATGGGAATGATGACAACAGCGATGACGATGACACAAAGCTATCTTTTATCGACCGTCTAATATTGCCGGGCATTATCCTAGCCATCTTTAATATAACTTGGCATAACATTCTCACAAGAATCCAATTAAAAAGGTTCTAGCACGCCCATTTTACAGATGAGAACATTGAAGAGGAAGGAAGTTAAATAAGTCATCCTTTGTAAAAAATCTAGTAGGTGTCAAAGCCGGGATTCAAACCCAGGTCAGCCTGAATGTAGTTTGTATTCTTTCCGCCTCCCCACACTGCCTCCAAGTGCCCAGGCTCCAACGAAACATCCAGCAGCAGCCCCCAGCCACTTTGAATAACTGCCTCGAGGACTTCAGATGATGTACAGGGGTTTTGGAGCTGGAATTGTTTCCCAGGAGACTGGAAGCAGGCACCAGCTTCCTGAGTTTTTATTCCAGTTTCATTCATGGCCTCTTGAAGAGACTGACTAAATAAACCTGGTTTCATCATGCTGCCCCCATTCCACTCCACAGAGAACGAGCTGATCCTGCCCAGCTCCGGATTTTCGTGCCCCCAATGTGAAGGCAACTACCCACCCACATGGCCAAAGCAACTGCAAATAAATAGCTCTGAAATTGTAATGGGCTTCTTTTGGGATACAGAGTAAGGCCATAATGGAGAAATAGTATTCCCAGCACATTCTGGTACTTACATCATTGAAAGGGTCCATTGCCAGCGTGGTCAAAACACACTGTACTGGCTAGCTGTCTAGCTCAAAATAACTGCAGAATTAATTATTTTAAAGGGTTTCAAGAAACTTAAAATGAGTGGTTTTTTTAAAATGATTCTACAAACCACATGACCATCAACAAGCCAATAGGAGAAATAAACTGTGGTCCAGGCACACTGTGAACTATTAGAAATTAGTAAAAATAGATGCATTGCATTACAGCTACTTGCAACAACATGGATGAACCTTAGAAACATAATAACCAGGCAAGACATAGGATCTAATGACTCAAAATCAAGAAGAAAAATAAATAAGTAACAGAAAAAACAGTGATGCAGATATTACTTATCAAATAGGAAATGTAAAAGTTATTATTAATGCGTTCCCCAAAACAGGAACGGAAAGGATGGAGAATTTTCCCCAGAAACTGGAATCTGTTCAGGAAAGGGTCAAATGGGAATCCTAGAATGAAAATAATAAAATTACTGAAATTAAGAATTGAATAGATAGGTTCAAAAGCAGATTAAATGTAGCCAAAGAGAGGATAATAAAGCACAGAGGAAAAGAATGAAAAGGGAGAGGGGGGCAGAGCATGAGAGATCTAGAGACGTGGTAAAAACATCTAGCACATTCGTAACTGGAGTCCCAGGTGGAGAGGAGAGAGATAACAGGATAAAAGCAACTGTTAAAGAGGGACTTCCCTGGTGGTGCAGTGGTTAAGAATCCGCCTGCCAATGCAGGATACATGGGTTCGAAAAATCCGGGAAAATCCCACAGGCCGTGGAGCAACTAAGACCATGCGCCACAACTACTGAGCCTGTGCTCCAGAGCCCATGAGCCACAACTACAGAGCCCTCGTGCCACAACTACTGAAGCCTGTACACCTAGATCCTGTGCTCCACAACAAAGAGAAACCACCACAATGAGGAGCCCACACACCCCAATGAAGTGTAGCCCCTGCTCATCGCAACTCGAGAAAGCCCACGCACAGCAACGAAGACCCAACACAGCCAAAAATAAATAAATAAATAAGTGTGTTAAAAAAAAATAAAAGCAACTGTTAAAGAAATGCTGGCTGAGAATTCTCCAAAAATTATGAAAGATATTAAGCCACAAAATAAAGAATTTCTACAACAGTATGGAGATTCCTCAAAAAATTAAGACTAGAAATAACATACAATCCAGCAACTCCAGTTCTGGGTATTTATCCAAAGAATACAAAAATACTAATTTGAAAGATATATGCACCCCAATATTCATAGCAGCATATTTACAATAGCCAAGATATAGAGGCAACCTAAGTGTTCATCAACAGATGAATGGGTAAAGAAAATGTGGTGTATATATACAATGGAATACTACTCAGCCATGAAGAAGAGTGAAATCTTTCCATTTGTGACAAAATGGATGGACCTAGAGGGTATTATGCTAAGTGCAATAAGCCAAACCAAGAAAGACAAGTACCGTGTGATTTCACTCATATGTGGAATATAAAAAACAAACAAAGAATAATAAAAAATGACCAAACCAAACAAACACATAGATACAGAGAACAGAGTAGTGGTTACCAGAAGGGGAGGGGGAGGGAGGGTGAAATGGGTAAAGGGGATAAAGTGAATGGTGACAGATGGAAACTAAATTTTTGGTGGTGAGTACACTGTAGTGTATACAGAATTAGAAATATAATGTTGTAAACATGAAACTTATATAATGTTGTAAACCAGTGTTACCACAATAAAAAAATTAATTTAAAATGTTTTAATCTGAAAAAAAAAAGATTTTCTACAACCCCCAAGCAAGATAAATACAAAGAAATAAGCACAGAAAAATTGCTGAAAACCAAAGAAAAGGAGAAAAACATTAAAAGTAGCCGGGGAAGGGGTGGGGAACCCACATTTTTTCAAAATAGCAACAATAAAGCTGATAGCTAAAAGCAATAGAAAAATGGGAACCAGAAGATAGTTAAAGGAAATTTTTTAAGTGCTGAAAGAAAGTAATTGCTAACCTAAAATTCAATGCTCAGTGAAAATAATCTTCAAAAGTTAAGCCATAATAAAGATATTTTCAGGCAAACAAAAACTGAGAGAATTTATCATTAATATATCTGTGTTAAAAGAAACAATAAAAGGATTTTTTCCGGCAGAAAGTAAATAATTCCAGATGGAAGCATAGTAATGCACAAAGGAATAAACAGTACCAAAAATGTAAAATGTATGGATAAATCTAAATTCATATTTACTGTATAAAACAATAATACTAATGTTTTGGGGTTTCAAAATATATAGAGAATTAAATATATGTTAACAATAGCAAAAAAGACAAGAAGAAGGTAGTGGAGTTAAAGTGTTGTAAGTTTCTTTCATCATCCAGGATGTGAAACAAATACTCATTTAAGGTAGGTTATAATAAAATAATGGTACATGTTGCAACCTCTAGGGTAATCACTAAAGAATAATAAAATAATGTACCAATAACAAGCTAATGGAGTAGGAAAATTGAATAATTTTTGAATGCATGATTAATCCAAACAAGGAAAGAAAGGAGAGCAGATTTAATAAAAACCACATGGAACAAAAAGAAAGTAAATAGTAAGATGATCAGTGTAAACCTTAATATCAATAATTACTTTAAATATAAATGGATGAAAGTCTCCAATTAGAAGACAAAGATTGTGAGACTGGATAAAAATAAATAAAATCTGACTACATGCAACTTACCAGTAACACAACTTAAACATATGGATACAGAAAGAAAAGTTGTGCGGCAGTTTCAAAACACAGACACAAATCCTTTGCCACTCCTCTCATTAAGAAGTGGGGGTTTAACTCCCCTCCCCAATCTGGACAGTCTTGTGACTCCTTCAACTAATAAAGAATGGCACGGGACTTCCCTGGCAGCGCAGTGGTTAAGAATCTACCTGCCAATGCAGGGGACGCAGGTTTGAGCCCTGGTCCGGGAAGATCCCATATGCCGTGGAGCAACTAAGCACATGCACCACAACTACTGAGCCTGCGGTCTAGAGCCCACAAGCCACAACTACTGAGCCCTCGTGCCACAACTACTGAAGCCCGCGCACCTAGATCCCATGTTCCACAACAAGAGAAGCCACCGCAATGAGAAGCCTGTGCACCGCAACAAAGAGTAGCCCCTGCTTGCCACAACTAGAGAAAGCCTATGCGCAGCAACAAAGACCCAACGCAGCCAAAAAACAAGTGTATTCGTAAAAAAAAAAAAAAAAAAAAAAATGGCAGAAGTAACACTTTCAAACACTTTCAAAAATCTAGTAACACCTAGATTTTTCAAAGCTAGGTCATAGAAGGCTATGCAACTTAGGCCTTGTTCAGTGATATTCTCACTTGCAGAGCTCTGAGCCACTGTGTAAGAAGCCTGACTGCCCTGAGGCTGCCAGCATAGCCCAAGCTACATGGGAAGTCTTCACTGAGCTCAGTGTCCAGTTATCCTGGTCCAGGTACAAGCCAGGTGAGTGAAAAAGTCTTCAGACGATTCCAACCCCCAACCATTCAAGTCTTTCCAGCCACGATTCCAGACATCATAGAGCAGAGATAAGGCATCTCTGCTATGCTCTGTCCAAATTTCTGACCCACAAAACCTATGATGGAGACAAAAGAGTTGTTGGTTTATGCCACTAAGTTTTGAAGTGCTTTGTTATACAGCAACAGATAACTGGAAAATGTTTGAAACTAAAAGGATGGATGGAAAAAGATACTCAAAGCAAAGATTAATCAAAAGAAAGGTAGTGTATCTAAACAAGTATCAAACAAAATAAACTTTAAGGCAAGCAGTTTTACTGAATAATATTTCCTAATGAAAAAAGGCTTGGTAAAACAGAAAAATATAGCAATTCTAAACTTGTACACACATAATAACATAGCTTCAAAATATATAAAGCAAAAACTGACAGAACGAGGGGAAGAAAATACAGATCCACAAGTATAGTTGGAGATTTTCACGTACTTCTACGGGTATATTTTAAAGGATTAACATCATTCAGATACATTCTCTGATGACAGATAAACTGAGCAAGAGGTCCAAAACAGAACCATAACTAGGAAACCTCCAGATGTTTAGAAATTAAGAAATATACTTTTCTAAATAATCCATAGATCAAAGTTAAAAATTTACATTAAAATATCAAGCTTCTAACAAAACAAAAATGACAAAAATACCATCAATAAAGAAAAAAGGCAAACACGGGATGGGAGAAGATGTTGGCAATACATATGGAGATTAGAAAATATTTTGAACTGAATGGCGGTGAAACATATGAAAAATTAATGGATGCAACTGAAATAGAGATCAAGAGAAATAGCCCAGTACACCCACTAAAATGGCTAAAAATTTTTTGCTCAACTAACAATATGAAGTGTTGGCAAAGTTGTACAGCAACTAGAATTCAAACATATTCCTGGTGGTACAGTATGTAAATTGGTACAACCACTTGGGAAAATTGTTTGGAAGTTTCTATTATTATATGTTCATACTCTATGACACAACAATTATATTCCTTTTATACCCAACAGAAATGAGTACATACATGCACCAAAAGACATATACAGGAAAGTTCATGGCAGCTTTCTTTATAACAACAAAAAAATGGACACAACACAAATGTCTATTAACAGTAGAATGAATGAACTGGGTGGTTTATTCACACAACAGAATATCACTCAACCAATGAAAAAGAATGAAATGCTAATACATATGGTTAGATGAACATGGATGAATCTCACAAATACAATGCTGACTGAAAGAAGGCAGACACAAGATTACAAACCTAATAATTCCAAAACTAATCTTTGGAGACATGAGTCAGAACAGCTGTTACCTTGCAGTGAAAGTGGGTGAATAACTGACAGGAAAGGGGTGTCAGGGAAGCTTCTGCAGTACCAGTAATGGGCCACATCTTGATCTAGGTGTGGTCACATAAGTGTATACTTTGTAAAAACTAATCAAGCTGTACACTGAAGTTTTGTGAATTTTACTGTGATGTATGTTATACTTTAATTTTTTTTAGGTTTTTTTAAAGCAAAGGGATAGTAAACACGAAATTCAGGATAGTGATCACCTCTGGAGGAAAGACCAGGAAATAGGAAAGGAAAGAAACACAGAGATGCTTTAAATTTACATACATGACGCAAACCTATACCCTTTTGTATGTATCAAATATTATATTAGGGGCTTCCCTGGTGGTGCAGTGGTTGAGAGTCCGCCTGCCGATGCAGGGGACGCGGGTTCGTGCCCCGGACCGGGAAGATCCCACGTGCCGCGGAACGGCTGGGCCCGTGAGCCATGGCCTCTAGGCCTGCGCATCTGGAGACTGTGCTCCGCAACGGGAGAGGCCACAACAGTGAGAGGCCCGCGTACCGCAAAAAAAAAAAAAAAAAAAAAAATTACATTAAATGTGAATAAAAATTATTTTAGTAAAAAAAAGTATTCAAATATTTAAAACGCCTGTGTTGAACTCAGGAAGAATTTTTAAACTAAATTCATATAAATGACTTTCAGTGATATTTAAATACAGGAAGACAACTGCATTACTTGAATAAGTGTCCTCCTAGCATCATGCTGATTGTTCCTTTAAGAGACCACTTTGTATGAGGTCGAGCAATAATAATGACTGGCGTTATTGAGTACATGCTATACTGTCTGTTGAGCACTGTTGTGAATGCTTTACACGCATTTAATTGTCATATAACCCTATGAGGCCAATACTGTTATCACCCCAATTTAACAGATGGGGATACACACACAGGGAGTTCAAGTGATTTGTCCGTGGCCTCACAGCAGGCAAGCCGGAGAGCCAGCCTCTGAAGGCTGGTTTTGAATTGCAGTCCGGCTCCACAGCATACTCACTTAACCTCTGCACCACTCTGCATCTTGCAAGAGGCATATCTCCAGTTTCTGGGAGTTCTCAACCATACCCAACTCCTGACAAGGCCTGAAATGGAATTCCAGAGTTTTTTAACACCCGCCTCCTAAAGAAGGGGTGCGGTGATGTGTCCTCAGTTACAATGACAGCAAATTACATTGTCATTACCACCAGTAACAATAGCAATAAACGTTAAGCCCACGCTGTACTATATTACAGAGTAAATCTGAAAGTTGCCACGATGGAGCAATTAACATGTGTCTTCATTCCAGACCCTCCCTAAGAAAAAAGTAACCTGGACAAGTTATTTTTTCTCTCTGAACTTTTTCCTGTTCTCTCCTGGCTTATGGCACCTACCACTTTAAACTATGCACTCGATTTATTCATGATGTATGTCTTACCTCTCCTCTGGGAGGATAGGATTTGTTTCTGATTCTTCCTTGCCTCCTTGTGGTCCACATTACATAGACATAGTAGATGCTCAGCAAATATCTGTGTGATGAGGGCACACATGACGTAAATAAAGATGAGGTCGAACAGTCCAGTTCTTTGTAAAAAGTGCCCACATATCCTTTGACCTTGCCCATCAAATTCACTGCTGTATTCCAGGGACTTAGAAAAGGGCCTGTAAGTTAGTAAATACTAAATACCAAATTTCGGTTGAATGAATGAAAATATGAAGGACAGGTAATTCTCCCACACTGCAAAGTGTCCACATCCTATTCCTCATCTGTGTGAAAGGTCTCACTGACACTTGGGATGGGTGAACACGTCTATCGACTCAAAGGAATAAGGAATTTGCTGCTGTACTGCTGGGTCTTGATCATAGAATGAAGAGTTTACTATTAGAGCCATGGGCAGCTGGTTTGAGAGAAAACCCTGCCCACTGGCCCAAGCCTGTAGCCATGGTGGTGGTGACCTCTCTTTGGGATTTGCAGTGAGCACTTCCTGTCATGCAGTCTTGGGGAGGATGGGGGTGAGTGTAAATGTCTTGAGCATCTTCAAGAATTTTCTTCCCCTCCCCCAGCTTTATTGAGTTGTAACTGATGTATAACATGTAAATTTAAGGTGATAGACTTACATATTGCAAATTACCACCATAGTGTTAGCTAACATCTCCATCTTGTCACACAATTACCATTTCTTTTTTGTGGTAGGAACATTTAAGACATACTCTCTCAGCAACATTTAAGTATATATTACAGTGGTATGAACTATAATCACCATGCTGTACATTAGATTCCCCAGAACTTATTCATCTTATAACTCAAAGTTGATCTTTGACCAAAATCTCCCCATTTCCACCAACCTCTAGCCCCTGGTAACTGCCATTCTAGTCTTTGTTTCTATGAGTTTAAGCTCTTTTAAGATTCCACATATACATGATATTGTACAACGTTTGCATAATACCCTCAAGGTCCATCCATGTTGTTACAAAAGGCAGGATTTCCTTCTTTCTCATGACTGAATAATGTTCCAGTGTGTGTGTGTGTGTGTGTGTGTATTACATACACACACACATATATATGCATATGTATCTTCTATATATGCATATAGGTCATATAATTATAAATATATAGATACCACATCTTCTTTACCCATTCTTCCACTGATGGACACTTAGGTGGTTTCCCTGTCTTGGCTACGGTGAATAATGCTGCAATGAACACAAGAATGCAGGTGTCTCTTGGAGATCCTGTTTCCATTTCCTTCAGATATATACCCAGAAATGGAATTGCTGGATCGTATGGTAGTTCTATTTTTAACTTTTGTGGAACCTCCATACTGTTTTCCATAGTAGCTGCACCAATTTAATTCTCACTAACAGTGAGCAAATGTTCCCTTTTTTCCACACCCTGGCCAGCACTTATCTCTTGCCTTTTTTTTTAATTTTATTGGATTGTAATTGATTTACAATGTTGTGTTAGTTTCAGGTGTACAGCAGAGTGACTCAGTTATACATACACATATATTTATTCTTTTTCAGATTCTTTCCCCGTATAGTTTATCACAGAATACTGATATCATCATTTTGATGACAGCCATTCTTAACAGGGGATATTTCACTGTGGTTTTGATTTGCGTCTCCCTGATGATTAGCGATATTGAGCACCTTGTCATGTACCTGTTGGACATTTGTTTGTCTTCTTTGGAAAAATGTCTATTCAGTTACTCTGCCTATTCTTTAAATTGGACTGTTCGATTTTTTGCTATTGAGTTGTATGAATTCTTTATATATTTTGGATATTAACCCGTTATCAGATATATGATTTGCAAGTATTTCCCCCCATTCTGTGGGTTGCTTTTTCATTTTGTTGATGATTCCCTTTGCTGTGCAGAAGCTTTTTAGTTTGATGTAGTCCCACTTGTTTATTTCTGCCTTTGTTGCCTTTGCTTTTGGTGTCAAACCCAGCAAATCATCACCAAGACTGAGGTCAAGAAGTTTACCACCTAGGTTTTTTCCTAGGAGTTTTACAGCCTCAGACCTTAAGTTGAAATCTTTTTTTTTTAATTGAAGTATAGTTGATTTACAATATTATATTAGTTTCAGGTGTACAACACAGTGATTCAATATTTTTATAGATTACACTCCATTTTAAGTTATTATAAAATATTGGCTATAGTCCCTGTGCTGTACAATATATCCTTGTAGCTTATTTATTTTATACCTAGTAGTTTGTACCATGTTCAAGTCCTTAATCCAGTTGGAGTTGATTTTGGTGTATGGTGTAAGATAGAGGTCCAGTTTCTTTCTTTAGAATGTTCTTTCTTTGTCTTGTAAGAAGTCACCACAAGCTCTGGGGCTGGGCCTCCAGCTCCATGGTGGGAGTGGGGAGAAAGTCCCCTCCCTCAGTCTCCCCTGCTCCACTTCCATCTCTGGTCCTCTTGTGGGAATTATTCCTCTAGCAGTGGGGAAGGCATGTGACGGCCCTTTTTAGGTATGAAACATCACGAGTCAGGGTGAGCTATGCCTTGGGGCAACTCTGGAACAGATGTCTGGAGAAAGACTGCTCTTTCCTTCCCTTAAATAGCATGCCTTGTTCCTCCAAACTGGACACTATCCCTCCTTCCTCCCTCCTCCCCCGTCCTTCATTCACCTCCTGCCCAGCCCCTCCTTCAAGCCCAAAATACAGCTGTCCCGTCTCCTCTTCTCCCTCCCCCTCCTCCTCGGGTCTGCCCCCAGGGGAAAGCCAGAGCTTGATCCCAGAAGCAGAAAGAACCTACAAAACAGCCTACAGAGCCTGGGAGAAATGCCCCGGAATGAAGTGGTTCTTAGGGCCTCGCTCAGCAGCACATCACAGCCTGACACTCAGTCCAGTTTGTCTGTTCAGATCCTTTTATTGCAGAAAATCCAGTTCTGGCCATCACGTATTTAGATGTCCGATACCAGGCATCCCTCAGCAAAGCAGCACCATTCCCTTGGCTAAGGGACATTTGGAGACTGCCGTGGGGATGGGAGGTGCCTAACCTGGATCGGTTTCTGACACTGTGACCTAGAACCCAGTGACTGAGAAGTTTCCTCCAGATGCCTCCTTGTCTTCTAGAAGCATCTATTCATTCTCAACCCTCTGGGTGAGTTTTCATGGCAACTGTCTCAACCACTTTGCGTGTCTTCCAATTATTTCTACTTTGGTCTGTTTTCTCAGGCTGTTTCTCCCCACCTCTTTTTCGTTTCCTTCCGTTTCTTTCTGTCTCTATCTCTATGCGACTCTCTCTGCCCAGCTCCAGAGCTCCAGACCCCTTCGCATCGCCGTGTGTCTATGCCTCGTTTTCTGCCCCTGAACCTGGTCCTGCATCCCTCCGGGAGACCCTGGGAAACGCCTGAGTGCGGCGCTCGTGGCGCCGTTGCTTTCATCCCGATCCAGGTGGCTACAATCCAGTACAGGATTTACGGTGCCCTGACCCTGAGCCATCAAGAAGGAACGGCCAGATTAATGGGGTGGGCGGGCTGGGGTAATAATCGTTTGTTTGATGTGACAAGCCTGATAGGCGTTGATTTACTTACAGACTGATGGGCTTTTAATTGAGCACCTCCATCGCAGGCACTTCAAAGGCAGGGGAATTGACAAGGGGCCCCTTTCACGGAGGGCTCCCGGTGACTGACAGCCCCCCTCTGCCCACGATCCCCTCGGCCTAGGACTGGGCCGGGCAGCCCTGACCCGGCCCCTCTGGCAAAGTAACACGTTTTTCTGTGCAACTCAGAAATGGGCTTTTGTCTGTTGCCAAGGAAGGCAGGCCCTGCTCGGAAGGGCCCTTCTCCCGGGAGGATGAGCGGAGGGGACTCGGAGATGCTGAGACGGGTCCAGAGGACCCGGGGGGGGGGGGGGGGGGGGGGGGGCGGAGCAGGGATGCCAGGAACTCAGCCTGCAGACCGCTACTTTTGTTCTTCTGACTCCTGCTGGCCCAGCTCTCTTCACTCACCTCTTCCTCCTTCTCCCCGCTCCCTCCCTCTAGTTCAACCCCTCTCTTTGCTTTGCTCTCCCCAGCTCTTGGCCTCTTCCTACTCTACCTCTTTCCCCTCCCACTTCCTCATTCCTCCTTGTCGGGAAAGGCCAGAAGAGGAGGAGTCAGCTTCTGCTGTCCCCGGAGTGGCCTGTTGACAGTCCTTCTCCTCCTGGACAGCCACTCTTCCCCTCTCTTCATGCTGCGGGCAGTGAGGCCTCAGTCAGGAGCACCCTTGGACCCATCCCCGCTGTAGGCTACACTACAATGAACAGGGCTGCAGATGACCTCTTTGGCTAAGGGCGGGGACTCTGGTCCAGTGGGGTTTCTACCCCACTCTTGTTTAGTCTAGAATAGGCTTTAATAATAGAGGCTTTATCCTGTTTGAAATTTTAGAAAATAGTCTTTATCAGGGAAGTTCTGTCTGAATGGATTTGCTTTGTTTTTTTGTTTTTTGGTTTTTTTTTGCGGTACGCAGGCCTCTCACTGTTGCGGCCTCTCCCGTTGCGGAGCACAGGCTCCGGACGCGCAGGCTCAGCGGCCATGGCTCACGGGCCCAGCCGCTCCGCGGCATGTGGGATCTTCCCGGACCGGGGCACGAACCCGTGACCCCTGCATCGGCAGGCGGACTCTCAACCACTGCGCCACCCGGGAAGCCCTGGATTTGCTTTGTTTTTGTTAGTTTGTTCTGTTTAGTCCTGATGTCTGGGGTGCTGAACTTTCCTTATTCGTGGAAGAAGATATGCCCAAAGCTCTCTCCCAATGTTAGCTCACTTGCTGCGGCTGGGCGAGGGGTTGAAGGAGTGGGGGCAATGAGTACTGAAGGCTAGGATCCCATCCCCACCCATGGGGCAGAGTCCTTGAACTCTAGAGGAGGTCCCCTGTAGCCCCCAGGCTTCCTCACTAGGTCAGGGGTCCAGTGAGACCCCCAGCCAGGAGGAGCTTCAAGTTCTAAGTCAAGCTGCTTTAGTTACCATGGGAAGCCATGTTCCCTGTGTATCTCTTCTTCCCCTGTAGTAACTGGTCCAAGATCATAGAGCCCGGAAGTGAAAGAGCAGGTACCTGGCTGGAAAGACAACAGTAATAACTCACATTTGCATAGCGTTGTGGAGTTTGGAAAGTATTTTCGCATATATTATCTTAACTGGTCTTTTAACCACCCTGTGAGGTAGTAAGTGCAATGTTGTTATGCCCATTAGACAGAGGATAAAATTGACACTCCAAGGACAACATGTCCCAAGAGGCAGAATCAGCTCTCGATCTCAGGTATTCTCCCACCAAGCCTGCCCCTTCCTTCTCTACCCCTCACTGTAGCCGAGACTACTGTCCCATTCCTTTAGAAGCTGCATTTTCTTACTCCAAACAGGTGGTTCCTTCCTGTTTCTCTTTTTTGTTTTTCGCCTTTTCTAGGTCCTCCCCCAGCCCCCCACCCTCTGGGTTTGGGCATCCAGGGACACAGCCTCCGGCCCTAGCGCTGAGAGGCCGAACCTCTCCCTGTGTCTCTGCCCCCAAGGCCACTTCCAAGCCTCGCCTGAGAGCATGATGCTGCTCCCTTAAGATCTGCTACCCGCAGGGCTCATGCAGCATCCACGTACGAAACGGCCACGGGTGGAGCGCCTGTGCGTTTGGCTCTCTGCTGTTGGAACGTGTCGCCTATCATTTGAAGGTCCACCCAACGGACTCCTCTCAGAGCCAAGAACGTACATGTCTCTCCTGACGTGCTGGAGGGGCAGCTGCTACTACAGAGCTAAGCCCTAGGGCAGAGGCTTTTGAGCAACTAATCATCCCTCCCTTCTCTGCCTCTATGCCTTGGATATGGTTCCAGATTGCACTTAGTGTCCTGAAATATAATGATCTGTTTACATGTTGGTCCCCTCACTGGAGTTCATGGGCAAGTACATGTCTTTTCATCTTATATTCCCAGTGTCCAACAGTGAAATTTTTTAAATTATAGTTGATTTACAATATTATATTAGTTTCAGGTGTACAACATAGTGATTCAATATTTTTACAGATTATACTCCATTTAAAGTTATTATAAAATATTAGCTATATTCCCTGTGCTGTACAATATATCCTTGTAGCTTATTAATTTGATACATAGGAGTTTGTACCTCTTAATCCCCTGCCCCTCACTTGCCCCTCCCCACTTCCCTCTCCCCACTGGTAACCAGTTAGTTTGTTCACTGTATAGGTGAGTCTGTTTCTGCTTTGTTACATACATTCATTTGTTTTATTTGTTAGATTTCATATATACATGATACATACAGTATCTGTCTTTCTCTGTCTGACTTATTTCACTAAGGATAATACCCTCTAAGTCCATCCACGTTGTTACAAATGGAAAGATTTCATTCTTTTTTATGGCTGAGTAATAGTCCATTGTGTGTATGTACCACATCTCCTTCATCCTTTCATCTGTAGATGGACACTTAGGTTGCTTCCATATCTTAGCTATTGTGAATAGTGCTTCTGGGAACATTGGGGTGCATGTATATTTTCAAATTAGTGTTTTCATTTTCTTCAGATATACACCCAAGAGTGGAATTGCTGGATCATACAGTAATTCTATTAACAGTGAAATTTTTTTTTTCACTGATGAATCATTTTATTCTATAATTTCAGAGTGGATACCTTCTAAAGCATAAAAGTCAGGGCGCAGAAGCCATAATGGAAATGATGGATAAATTTGTCTACATAATTTGTCTTTATATATTTCACAAGCAAAGTCAAATGACAATAAACAGGTGTTGAGGAACATTTGTGCAAATACATGTGTAATAATAATATCAGGGCTGCCCTGGTGGTGCAGTGGTTAAGAATCCACCTGCCAATGCAGGGGACACGGGTTCAAGCCCTGGTCCAGGAAGACCCCACATGCCGTGGAGCAACTAAGCCCGGGCACCACAACTACTGAGCTTGCGCTCTAGAGCCTGCAAGCCACAACTACTGAGCCCTCATGCCACAACTACTGAAACCCACGTGCCTAGAGCCCATGCTCCGCAACAAGAGAAGCTACCGCAGTAAAAAGCCTGAGCACTGCAATGAAGAGTAGACCCTGCTCGCTGCAACCAGAGAAAAGCCCGCGTGCAGCAACAAAGACCCAACACAGCCAAAAATAAATAAATAAATTTGTTTTTTTTTTAAATAGTAATAATATTAATATCAGCATTACTTAATGTAACAATAGAGCATTTGGAAAACACAGCCTATAAGAGGGACCAGACAAATAAATTTCCAGTACCTAACAGTGAAATTTTTGTCAAAATGATTGTTGCTGAACTACTCGGTAAAGGGCAGTATGGTGTGGAGGTAGAGTCAAACAGCCTAGGACACAGTCCCAGTTCCACTGTTTGCCATCCATGGCCCTTGGAAAAGTCATTTAAAGGTTCTGTTGGGACTTCCCCAGTGGCCCAGTGGTTAAGACTCTACGCTCCCAGTGCAGTGGACCAAGGTCCGATCCCTGGTCAGGGAACTAGATCCCACATGCACACTGCAACTAAGAGCCCAAATGCTGCAACAAAGATCCCACGTGCCGCAACTAAGACCCGGTGCAGCCAAATGAATAAATAAATTGGTTTTTTTTAAAGTTCTATTGCCTCAGTTTCCTCATCTGTAAAATGAGACAAAAACAGCCCCTACCTCATAAAGTTATTGTGAGGACTGAATGAGTTAATAACACATTTCATCTAATCATCTACATTATGCCATTATTTCAGGTCCAACAAAGAAAGAAGAAATGCTGCAAAATAATCTGTGGTACAATGCTTCTTTAAAAAATCAATGTCAGATGTTAAAAATGAGAAAAAGAAAATGCATCTTAGAATTGATGAAATATGTCCATGCAAAACACTTAGAAGAGAGACTGCACAGTCCACGCTAAGTTAGCCACCGTTCTCGTCATTGAATTGCATTCTCGAAAGACCCGTAGGATGGGCGAGTTAATCCTCGATTTTATAGATGAGGAAGCAGAGATTCTGAGAGATGCAGTAGCTGGCCAGGCTCACAGGGCAGTGAGCCCCCAGCAGGCATTTCAACCTGCCCTGGAGGTGCAATAATCCACAGTTATTACAATAGCTGGCCCCCACCCACCAAGCTGCCAGGGAGTTGGGAGCTGGGTTTTGTTCTCAGTTGCATTAGCTTTCCTAAATCTAAGTTTTTCCCCCTCTGGTGTAATTACTCTGCTTCTTCCTCCCCCTTCCTCCTTTGTCCTTGGCTCTGATCTTGTTACTTTTCTGCTAATGGCTTCAGGTTTTACTGTAACTGCATTTTGAATTGTAAGGGACCTCAAATCTTTTACAGATACAGGAGGGGTTCAAATAAGTATAAAGGTAAAAGTTAGTTTTTAAGGATGACACGCAGCAAGAAAAAGGGAGAGAGAAGATGCCCACGATCACACACAAAGGCATACAGGCTCAGCACCGACACCTCAAGAAAGCGCTCACAGCCCACCCTCCAATCCTACCGCGGAGGAACTGTGATGCATGCCGTGTATCCTCACAAGATGTAGAGCTCAGCTCGCCTCTGGAGCTAGGTTGTCTGCCACACCAGACTCTTTTTTCCCATGACCCAGCAAGACACTATGGGTCGGAGGGGGTAGAGGGGACTTTGGGAGGATATGAGAGGGTGGTTAACTTTTCTAGGACATTCTCTGGCTCCGCTTGGTAACCGCCCCACCCAAGAAAAAGCATCTCTTTGAAAGAGTGTGAGTTTCTCACTCACTATTGCAATGAGTCTGAGGCAAGGGAGTGCATCCCATTAGCTCCAGCTGGAACCAATGTAAAAGGGTTATCATTGTTTCTAATATCAGAAAGGGAGACTTCAGAAGATACTTCATTTGAAGTTTTGTAGTGGTCTCCCCACAACCCTAGTGGCAGCTCAGGACCCATGGCTGTTAAGATCACAGAAGGATGCCACTCGCCACTTCTGCATCATTTCCCCAAGTGAGGAACCTTGATATGCTACCTCTTCTACCAAGCTTGTAATGCTCATGTTAAAAGACAATGAATACCCAAGTTCCCAAGGACTGACATCATCAAACTGAATGTAACTCAGTTTAATGTTGAAATTGTTAACCATCTTGGGCTAGTTAGTGTGGTGTCTGAGAGATGTATTTCCTTTAAAATTTAAATATTAAATATCTGGTGGAGTTTCTGTGAGTTCTGGGCACCTTGGTGCAGGTCTAGCTAACTGGTAGCTCAAAATGGTTAACAGATAAAGAAAAAAAGAAAGATAATGAATAAAGCAAGGCATAGTACCGTACTGGGTTCTTCCCTCCCACGTAGGGAAGACACAAGCTGGCTAGAGGATTGTATTTATGAATATGCTTGGATTTTTCAGGATGGAGAGGGTTTTTCTAGAACTCCTGTCCACTCTCCCACATGCCCTGAGACCTGTTTGAGTAGAGTGGTGAAGAAGCAAGTTTAAAAAGATCATTGCTATGCAGCTGCTTCCCATTAGCTATCTACCTTACGTTTGGTAGTGTATATATGTCCATGCCTCTCTCTCGCTTTGTCACAGCTTACCCTTCCCCCTCCCCATATCCTCAAGTCCATTCTCTAGTAGGTCTGTGTCTTTATTCCTGTCTTACCCCTAGGTTCTTCATGACATTTTATTTTTCTTAAATTCCATATATATGTGTTAGCATACGGTATTTGTCTTTCTCTTTCTGACTTACTTCACTCTGTATGACAGACTCTAGGTCTATCCACCTCATTACAAATAGCTCAATTTCGTTTCTTTTTATGCTATGATGATCCATGTAAAAAAAAAAAAATCATTGCATTAGGGCGCTTTGCCATGGGACACAGAGAGAGCACGCCATCCCTCAGTACCCCTGAATGGAGACTACTGTTCTTCCTCCAGGACGGAATAAAATGCACTCTAGGCTCTGATCCACCAGACAAAGAAAGATATATCAGCAAAGGAGGGGAAAGGTGAAGACTGGTGTTTGGCTCTCCTTTCACATACACGCAGTTCATCTCTAAGGCTTCCCAAAAAGCAGCCACGCACCAAATCCCTTCCAATGTCATCTGTATCCGAGCCTCCTGTGAGATAATCCTCATAATGGAATATTTAAGAAACAAGATATAAATCACCACCCTTTTTTCTCACCTGAAGATTTATTCTCCATAGGACGTATGGTGTATACGTCTGTCTACACACAGATGGTTGCAGGTGACTTTCTCAGCCGATGCCATCATGTTTTTAGGCTCTATATGTTTTTCAATATATGAACCTAATTTTTTCTGGGTGCAAAAACATAAATTTTAGAGATCAGAGCCCAGAAAATAGAGGCGCCCAGAGACATTTCCAAATTAAAACACACATCCATCAGAAAAAACTTTTTTTGTCATTTGCAGCCAACAAAAATGCCTATTGTTAGGACATGCTCATAAATAACTTGATTTTGGCACATGCTTTCGTACCATACAGAAGATGAATAAATTATATGTGATTTACAACCTTTTTCATTTTTATTAGCACTGCTCTGAAGAGTTTATGTAAAGGACGTGCCAGAGCAGTTATGCCAAATGTTTTCAGGCGCTGGTATTGATATTACATAAATTAAGGTGTTTTAATTTGCATCTTTAATTAACTAAATACTGGCAGAAAAATAAAGCACAGGGCAGCCCTGACTCATTGCCTCTATTAAACTGCTGACGTCTCCGAAAAGATGCTTTAAGTAATCCAATTCATTCAGAGAGGTGGAGGGAGGGGTATTAACACTCTTATTTGGCAAAATATACTGGGGTTTAAGAAACCAATGTCCTGCTTTGCTTGCAAGGTGGCTGTGGTGAGCACGCGGTGTTCTAAGAAGGTCTGCATTTGTGTCCCTGAGGAAGGAGCTGAGGGATTACTTTAACTATCCATCCTGTCCAGGTCTGAGCTGAAGCCTGGAGAGAAGCCCAGCCCTACCACTGGGCATGGGCAGGCTCCTGGGTGCAAAGTCTGGCACACCTGGGCTGGTTGCCTTTGTCACCCAGGGCTGTATGGCTGCCTGTCTCGGAAAAGACAAGCTGGTTGAATTAATCCAATGGTCTGATGGATCCCATAACAACATAATCATGTCCAAAAACCAAGGAGAGAAACAGTCAAAAATCCTTCACTGGAATTAGCTGCTTCTGATTAATCCTTTCCATCAAATCTGGGACCCCCCCAACCCTGCCCCCCCAAAAACATATCCTAAAAAGATGTTCCAGCAGTACCCTAATTCTTTCCCACAAGCCCTGGGTCCTGTCACCACCTCCTGAGACTTTTGTTTTCTTCTCCATTATAATTTATTACAGGATATTGAATATAGTCCCCTGTGCTATACGGTAGAACATTGTTGTTTATCTATTTTATATATAGTAGCGTGTATCTGTTAATCCCAAACTCCTAATTTATCCCTCTTCCACCCCCTCCCCTCTCTGGTAACCGTAAATCTGTTTTTCTATGAGAGACTTTTTAAAAATTCACTCTTACCATGGACACAATAGCTTCTTTCTCATCCAAGTTCTTCCTTTCCCCTGCTTTCTGAAGCATTCTTGATTTTTGCTGTCCGTTTCTCCTCTCCTGGTAAGGCTTCATCTTCTATCATTTTCCCTCCAGACTTTCAGGGAGGAACAGCTCTAAAGAGAAAATTACAACTTCCACTGGTTGGCCAGAGGAGAGAGCCTGCTCCCCAAACACAGGTGAGAACATTTTATTTCTCTTCCCTAAACCCACAGGGAGTGAGCCACCTGTACAAGCTTTCCTGTTGTCCCGTGATTCCCAGGGTGTCTGGCTTTAATTCTCTACCGGGACTGGGAGGCATCATGTTAAGGGTGGACCTCTAGGGGCTCATAGATGCCTACTGGGCTGACCAGAGATGTCACCCAGGGAGAGGTGGGTCTGGGAATGGAGTTTACACTTCTCCTCTGTTCACACTGTCTCTGCACCTTCGTGCACATGGTCCCTTCTGAGACAGCCCAATTGGAAGCAGTTCAGGACAACCCAAGCCCCCTTGTCTAGACCTCAGAGTACTGTCATTATGCCATGTCCCTACCCCAGCGTTCTTCCTGGATGCTTTTCTTCCCTTGCTCCATGAGTAAAGGATGGACTCCAACTTTTTTTTTTTTTTTTTTTGCGGTACGTGGGCCTCTCACTGTTGTGGCCTCTCCTGTTGCGGAGCACAGGCTCTGGACACGCAGGCTCAGCAGCCACGGCTCACGGGCCCAGCCACTCGGCGGCATGTGGGATCTTCCTGGACTGGGGCTCGAACCCGTGTCCCCTGCATCGGCAGGCGGACTCTCAACCACTGCGCCACCAGGGAAGCCCTGGATTCCAACTTTTAATAAAGAAAATGCTGTCCTCCTTTGCCAGCATCCTACCCCCTCCCCCATCACAACCCCTACCCCCAGATCGCACTTTCTTGTCGTTTCTCATCTTGCAGCTCCATCAGTTGTTTTAAAACAAAATCTCCTGTCATATGACGTCTCCTGTCATAAATAAGATTGTCATTATGCATTTTGACTGCAGTGGGGAAAAATTCACCCGGGGCCTGATGTGGAACAGGAATAAACATAATAAGGGGGCTTCCCTGGTGGCGCAGTGGTTAAGAATCCGCCTGCCAATGCAGGGAACATGGGTTCGAGCCCTGGTCCAGGAAGATCCCATATGCCGCGAAGCAACTAAGCCCATGCGCCACAACTGCTGAGCCTGTGCTCTAGAGCCCGCAAGCCACAACTACTGAGCCTGCGCTCTAGAGCCTGCAAGCCACAACTACTGAGCCCTCATGCCACAACTACTGAAACCCGCGTGCCTAGAGCCCATGCTCCGCAACAAGAGAAGCTACCGCAGTAAAAAGCCTGAGCACTGCAATGAAGAGTAGCCCCTGCTTGCTGCAGCCAGAGAAAAGCCCACTTGCAGCAACGAAGACCCAATGCAGCCAAAAATAAATAAATAAATTTATTTTTAAAAAAACCCAAAACATAATAAGGAAAAATACACCATCTTCTCGGCGTTTTTAACTACCGTAGCTTTTCTGGTTTGGATTGTTTGGGTTGTTTTCATTGTTACGGTTGTTTTTATCATTTGTTCATTGATTCACTTATGTAAGGAAATTAATGAGAAACAAAGAGAGCCTGGCAGAAAGCGGTTGTGTTGAATGTATCAGGACAGGCCTTGGGTGATGTGGAAGGGGCGCCTCAGGACACCTGAGAAAGGTCTTCAAGATGTTAAGAATTCTACTTTAGACGGCCTGGAAAGTATGTTTATCCTGATTCCACGGCCCATCAAAACTCTGCCCAGGGGCTTCCCTGGTGGCGCAGTGGTTGGGAGTCCGCCTGCCGATGCAGGGGACGCAGGTTCGTGCCCCGGTCCGGGAAGATCCCACATGCCGCGGAGCAGCTGGGCCCGTGAGCCATGGACGCTGAGCCTGTGCGTCCGGAGCCTGTGCTTTGCAACGGGAGAGGCCACAACAGTGAGCGGCCCGCGTACTGCAAAAAAAAAAACAACTCTGCCCAGTCCTGACTCTTCCCAGTGTCATAGGGTCAAGGTCACTAACAAAAGGTGAGCTTCGACTCCGTGGACCAAGGAGGCCCAGGCGTTGGCCTGAACTTCAGGAGACAAGAGGAGGGCTCATGCTGTTTGTCTTTGCAGCGAGAAGCTACAGGTGCCAAAATGCCTGTATTTTTTTGTTTTCTTGGCGAATGGTCGATAAAGCAGAAAACTCTTATCATCTCAACCCTTGTTGAGAAATCACATATCCATGCCCTTTGAATTTTGCAGGTAATACCTATTCAAAAATACAAATATTAAAAGAAGACCAAAATAAAGACGACTTCCCCCGCCCTGGGTAGCACTCTGCTAACAATAATTACTGATGTCATGATTTGATGTCTTCCGATGCTTCACAGGCCTCATGCTGGAAATTCATGGTTAGGACTGGGTATAAGCCTCCATGGACACGACAATATTTCATGCATTGTCTTTGGCGCGAAACTTTGCCTTTTCATGAGCGTGAACAAAAAAGGTCCAGACAATCCAGAGTTCTTGTTAGGGTTCACTGATTGGGAAGTTTGCAATATTAAAATGTGGATTCATCAATATCGTGGATTCTTTTAAGCCAGACCTAATATTCCCCTCCTTCTCCTCCTACTAAATGAGGGAGCAGCTGGGAATAGGAGGAGGAGGAAAGCAGGAGAAGCATGCACGTTTTCTGAACTCCAAAGATGGAAACAGAACCCCTTCTTGGTGAGCCTTTAAACGTCTCCAAATAAATGTGACTGGAAGTTCCTAGAGGTATCGCCCTTGTTTTCTTGCCCGAATCCCTCGGCTGAACTTCGAACTCACTCCAAGTCTATCTTACCTACTGTGTTAAAAGGGACTTGTTTAGGGGCTTCCCTGGTGGCGCAGTGGTTGGGAGTCCGCCTGCCGATGCAGGGGACACGGGTTCGTGCCCCGGTCCGGGAAGATCCCACATGCCGCGGAGCGGCTGGGCCCGTGAGCCATGGCCGCTGAGCCAGCGCGTCCGGAGCCTGTGCTTCGCAGCGGGAGAGGCCACAACAGTGAGAGGCCGGCGTACCGCAAAGAAAAAACAAAAAAAAAAGGAACTTGTTTTGAATGCATACAGCTTTGCGCCCTGCAATTCTACTCCTAGGAATTTACCCTATAGCTTTACTAGCACACGAGGAGAATGATATATATATATATATATATACACATAGATATACACATGTACATATATATGGTTATTCACTGCAGGAGCAAAAACTAGAAACCATCTAAATGTCCACCAGCAGGGGACAGGTCAAATAAACTTGTGGCACATCCATGTAACAATGCTGTGAACCTGAAAAAATAAATTAAAAAAATGCAGAAGCCCGTGATGCAATCCCCAAAATACATTAACTTAAAAAAAAAAAAACCAAGTACAGAACAGTTTGTGTAGTATGTTGCCATTTGTGTATAAAAGGGAGAAAGAATATATATGTATTTGCAAGAATACAAATATACAAGAATATGTATGTACAAAATACCTCTGGAAGGATGGACAATAAACTCATAGCATTGATGCATTGGGGAGAGAAACTGGATGGCTAGAGGGAGGTTTTGTCCACTGTACAGTCTCATAGTTTGGGAATTTGGCACCATGGGAATCACTTCATCATAAATAAATAAGTGCATTTCTCCCAAAAAATTAATAATAATTTAAATCACTTTTAAAGGGGTCTTATTATGCAAATCTCCACTCTGAATGGACCACTATACTTGGATAATTCCAGCCATCAGCTTGGTTAGGACCCCACCTCTCGGGTTTCCTTCTCCGAGCAGAGGCTGGCAGAGGGCCACGGAAATAAACACTCCTCGAAATTGTTCTGACATCTTGGAATTTGGTTTTATCAAATACAACCAGTGGTAATTGAGCCACTGCCTGAGCAGTTTTCCCCTTTTCTCTAATCGTATTTGTTGAAATGAATTTGGAGCTGCACATCCCGCTAGTCAGGAGCCCAGCCTAGGAAAGGGCATACTTTGGACAAGTTTAAAGGCCTATACACTGCCAGAAGTGGGGGCAGGGCAGGGGCGGGGCGTGGGTGTCAGAAGCAGGTACCTGCCCTGTGTAACTGAGATATTCACAGTTTGCCACCAAGATCTCCTGGGGGTCCAGTAGTTCCAGCTGGGGGATGCTCAGAACATGGGGGCAGGACAGCTGGGGAAGCCTGGTCCCTGCTTCCCTTTCAAGGACCTCCGCTCTGCTCTTGGACTCCCCTTACACCCAAATGAGAGATGGTGCACGAACACACCTAGAATGATTCATCCTGTCACCCAGAGGTGCTCAGTAAATGTGGTAGAATCTGCATTGAACTTGAAGCAAATTCTCTTAAGAACAGTGAGCAACTGGTACAAACTCCTATGTATAAAATACATTAGCTACAAGGATATATTGTACAGCACAGGCAATATACCCAATATTTTATAATAACTTGGAATGGAGTGTAATCTAGAAAAATATTGAGTCATTATGTTGTACACCTGAAACTAATATAATATTGCAAATCAACTATACCTCAATTTAAAAAATAATAAATAAAACAATTTTTTTTAAAAAAGAATAGTGGACAACTAAACTACAGGGTAATTAGCAGGATTTAAGTTAGAGCCTCCTGACTTTTTCTTTTAATCTGCAAAAGAAGCCCACAGATGCCCGAAGGAAAGGGCTGCCCCACCTTTTAGGAGCTGGGAATGTGCATGCCAGGGAAGGTGGCCTGGACTGACCAACTCGCTCTGGTCCTTACATGCTCTGGGATCGCCTTGGGCCTGCACCTACCAAGTGGCCAATAAACAGAAATTGAATAAATTCATTCAATCCAGTTCCATTAATTAAATGAATGTTCAGCTTACTTCCTTCTCTGCCTCAGTTTCCTCTCTACCATATTCTCATTCCTGGACACAAAAATAAAACGCTGGTTGCGAAGACCAGTATTCTGGAAGACAGTTGAAGTCATTTGCTTTTTTTTTGGCCATGCCACGCGGCATGTGAGATCTTAGCTCCCTGACCAGGTTTCGAACCCATGGCCCCTGCATTGGGAGCAAGGAGTCCTAACCTAACCACCAGGGAAGCCCCTGAAATCATTTGTTTTCAATGTCTCCTCCTGTGGGCCTCCCTCTCCCTCAGGCCTGCACTCGGTAGGTTGGCTCAGAAAAAGCTACTTGGATTCGAATCCCGGTTCTACCACTTTTGAGCTGTGAAACTTGGACAAGTTACTTAACCTCTCTGAGCCTCAGTGCCTCACCTATAAAAACAAGCATAGTCCCTACCTCATCTGTTTGTAGTGAGAACTGAGTGACTTATTACAGGTAAAGAGCTCAGACAGGCTGGCACACTATAAGGCTCCATAAATGTTATTATTACAGAGTAAAATACTCACTGCTAATCACAGCTGAGGTGTTGGCAGATTACTAAAGTATAATTCCTCCCAGCAGTATTTGCGACTTAAAAGAGAGAAGAAACTTGAAGGCCCAAAGGAACAAAGTAGTCAAGGGTGACTGCCCAGGGCTAAGGTTGATGTCTGGGGCGGGGCAAATTGAGGGAGGAGAACTTCAAAAGCACACCTCCTCGCATCCCCCCTCCCTGCGAGCCCTGCCTATCTCCCCTTGGGCTGATAGGAGATAAACTAAACCACTTCTTCAAAGCACCCTGCTCAAGGACCAGGATCAAACACAGGGCTGGGAGATAAGCTTCAGCCTACATTTCCTTTGTCCATTCCTTCCCACCACTTTTCCAAAGGAAACTCAAGGGGGAGGAAAAGTAGTTAATTCCTCCCTCTTTTATCAAAGGGAGTTACCTCCCCATCTATAGGGCAATGGGGACGATGGGGCTGTGATAGGAGAACAAGGGAGAGAAGGAAGCCTCTCCTTGCTGCGCTGCCAGGGTTGCTGTGTGACTTAGACTCCCCCAGAAGCTCTGGGAGCCCCGGTCTTTATCTGTCAAAAGGGATAAAAAACACCTGCCCAAAATAACTCAGAAAATTGTTGCGGGATGATGAACGCAAACATGTATTTGGGAAAAGATCCTTTAACAGGCTCATATAGTTGACATTTTGAAAAATACGAAATCATCCACCTTGAGTCTTTTTACTAATATGGTGAGGGGAGATAGAAAGAAATAACCCGCTGTATGTAAAATTCTTATTCGTTCATCAACAAACTTTCACTGGGCATGTATGGCATTCAGACTGCGTGCATTCATACCCCCATCTCGTACCAGCTGGGACTTGGGGCAGGGTACTTAACCTCTCCGTGCCTCCACTTCCTCCTCTGTGAAATGGGGTGACAATAGGACCTACTTCCTAGGGCTTCTGTGAGGATTAAATGAGAGAAATTGAGAAATTGTGCAAAGCTCTTCCAACAGCGCTTGGCTGTCAGCGTTGGCTGCTGCGATGAAGACAGTTAAACATCCCTCTAGGCAACAAGAATACAAAGAGGATGAGGGCAATACAGAAGCATCCACAGTCCAGCAGGAGAATGGACAACTAAATAAATAATGGCAGATGCCCTGTGATGAGTGTAAGAACATAATCGGAGCTGTGAGAACACAGAAGAGGGGGCTACCAGAGTGGGCTCCCTGGCAAGGCTGGTCCTTCTTGCTTTGCCTGTTTGTTCCCACTGTTCCTTGGGCCCCTCTGGTCTTCCCATGCCCAGGGCTGTGTCTGAAGCCTGGGGATGGGGCAGACAGAGGCAGTGCTGAATCAGGGCTCCTGGCCAAGGCAGTAGTTGCCAGTGGCTGAAAGATATTAAGCGCCAGGGAGGAAAACCAAGTCCCCTGTGAGGCCGACATTTCAGAATTCTTACAGCTTGTAAAAAAAAAAAGAATGTAAATAGTTACCCAGTGAGATATTATTTCTTGTTGTTGCCATTAGGGCTTGAGTGTCATGAAGAGAGAGGCCGTGATTCAGGCAATTCCACCTTGGTGAGGATGGAAAACTCCACATTAATCCCACACGACACACACCTCCCACCTCTCCTCCCAACCTGACTCAGGCGTTTTTTTCCTGGGTGGTGAGTTTTATGCAAATTGAAATCATGAAAAAAAATCTATAAATATTCAGAATTTCCTAAGGGATTTTCTTGATGGCTTCTGAGAAGCATTTATTTTTTTAAAGACTCCTTTGACTGGAGGCTGGGGAAGGGGTACCCTCATTTGGGTAGGATGCTGGGCCGACTTGGGTGTTCAAGTGGGTTCCCAGCGCTGGGAGCCTCTGGATCCAGATGTGCAGTGACTGTTCTCCAGAGCAATCACCCCACAGATGCCAACGATGCTGTTGGTCACAGCCATCACTGACCTGGGACTTTCTTTGTGCCAAGCACTAGTTGTGTGATATGCATTGTCTGTTTTGGGCCTTCCAACTCTGAGGTGGCCACTCTTAGGTTTTATACCTGAGGTTTCCGAAGCTTAGGGAGGTTTCCTTGCCCGGGTCACTGGCCTTTGGGTAAGTGACTAACCTCTCCACGCTAGAAATGGGAATGATAAAGGTACCTGAAACTTATCAAGAGCCTGACACATAGAATTGTAATTCTTCACCTCATTGGCTGGGGGCATTCTCAAGCAGCCCCACCCCATCCTACTGTCATGGTGCCCCTCCCTCTCAGGGCAATCTGGGAAGGGTCCCTTAGCCACAGGACTGCCACTTTTCTGCAGAGGAAGGACTTGGGCCCTGTACAACACTGTCTTGTGTGGCATTTTCAACCACACCTCATCAACCTCAATAAACACGGCCCAACTGAAAACTTCTTCAGCCTTATTCTCTCCCAGGTGACAAGACATTCCTTTGAAAACGGACTTGCTTTAGGCCACTAGGGCCCCATTTAGGACTCTGTAGAGGGTAACATTTCAGCTAAGTGAATGTCAAGTACTGATTGTAATAATCGTCTAGTACCTTTTAATTAGGCCTCTGGCCTGGCTGAGTATGGTCTTGCATATTCCCTCCTAAGGCGATTGGGTGGATCCAGCCAAAGGGTTCCTGCTTTCCTCGTCAGCACCCGAAAGGGAAGCATGGCCCTATTCCTTTGCTAGCACTTTCCAGGAGTGGGGAAGTAGGTCTGGTCTCCACCTAAGTGCTGTCTGGCACCCCCGTTCCTAGTGATTAGCTGTGAGCTTAGGGAATGGGGTTTCTTAAGGACAATATATGATTACCTGGGCAAACTCTCCACCCTCCATCCCGAGCCTGGTCACCCTGTCCTCACCTCCTCTGCTCTCCCTTCCTTTCATTCATTCCTTACCTTCTTCTTCTCCTTTCCTCCCCAAATAGAGAGTAAATATTTTATCTCCCCCCCGGTCTCCCCTCTCCTTCTGCTGCCTCCTACCCCTCTAGATTCCTTCCAAATTCCTAAATGCCTTTGTCTCTCACTCCTCCCCTTTGTTCCCAACTGATTCCCCATTAATCATCCCTAACACACATCTGCTGGGGTCCTAGCAGGAGTTCTTGGCTGGCACTCACAGCTGGGCTGGTTACGATAATCAAGAAGGGGTCTTTCATCTTTTCCTGTCTCCTAGGGCTCCCCCCTTCCCAGCTTCTCCTCCTCCAAGATTGCCTACAAAGGCCCACCTTTTTCCATTCTGGAAGGTTCTGCCCTCTCTCTGCAGAGCAATCTCCCAAAGGCCAAATGGCCTCATAGGCTGAAGCAGCCCTGAAGTGGATGTTTAAACTTGGTGTTGGCAGTAGCAAGGATGTCAGAGGGCTCAGAGGCTGGCATGAGAAGGGGGGGTGGGCCGGGTGTAGGGACCACCACAATAAAATAAGTGAGGTCCTCCCTCCTTCTTGTAGCCCTCTTGCTGCAGTATGGAATACATCACCCAGTCAGGGCATCCCTTGGCATTCGTGGTAACCTAATTTTACCAGGATTAAAACTGGGGCAGGGAAAGCTTGTGTAATTTCTCAGAGGTCTACGCATACTGTCCAAAAACCAGATGGATCCAGGAAGTATATTCAGTTTAGTGTGTAACTGATGTGGTGCCTGCTGCCTTCTTTACTGAGCATGATAAAGATTGCCATTTGTTATTTCTGTGATACTTGTTTCTTTCCATTGGAAGAACCCCTTTGAAATCATCTGTCCCCGTCTTGGGATCTCATGTGATCTCAAGGCGTTTATCAACGAGCAGCAGAGTCCTAGAGCAATACGCCCCGAGTGACAGGCCTGACAATCGGAGTGATGGATTCGGGCTGGAAAAGCGGTACTCGAAGCGAGGCAGTGACACCAGCGCGCCTCCGCTGGCCGCCGAGAGCAAGGAGAAGTGGTCTCCCCAGAGGCCGGTACACAAAGGGCCAGCTTCACCTTCTGATCGGCGGACCAGGACCTTTAATGTCCGGACAAGGACTATGTGAAACCTCTGCCCGGTGCGAAGCTGGCAGTGCATACTTCATCCAAAAGGCACGGGAGGGAGGGGATAGGGTGAAGGAGGATACTGTTATTTTTAATAAAAAGTTTTTAATTCCGAAATTCCCCTGGCAAAACCTAGTGCATTTTCCCCCGCGAGAAAAAAAGGATGGGGGTAGGGTAGACGCATCTCTGGAGTTTGCATCGACGTGCAGCACTTACAGAGATTCCTCCCTCCTCTGGGATGCTGACCTCTCCGTGGTCTCCACCCGACCCCCAATAGCAGCTAGGCCGGGTGCAGTGAGAGAATTTTACGCCTCTAAGCAGAACACCGTAAGAAACCTGAAACATACCAAACATCTAAACTATAAATCAGTGCGCAGGCACCTCGCGCCCGGCGCATCCTGGAGGGGCGCACCGCCTAGGGAACCGCGGCTTATTGCGACCATCTCACCCCGGAAGGGACACCTCAAACTTGCAGGCTTTGGACCGGACTGGCTCAAAGTTGTTGGAGCGGTTTGAGCCGCGTCCCGAGAACGGTGGCTGCCTCCGAGGCTCGGGCGCTTCCAAGTGAGGACACCCGGGAGAAGCCAATTAGGGGAAGAGAGCTGGACCCGAGCAGAGCCGGGACTGAGCCCGAGCAGAGCCCGAGCAGGACCAGAGCAGAGCTGGGGCTCTGGAGGCGCGGCCCGCCCCCAGGCTGCCTCCCGGAAAGGCTTGGACTTGGCAGTGCCGGAGCCGGCGCCACGAACTCCTACCCCACCCCCAGCCCACCCCGCCCCACCCCAATCCACCCCACCCCACCCCACCCCAGACACACACGGCCTGTGGGTGACTGCCCCCGCCAGCACCACCCCTCGGCGGTGCGAAGCGAGAGAGGGCAGAGCGACAGGAAAGCCAGCGGAGGATAGGGAGCAGAGCCCAGGGTCCCGGAGAAACCCCGTCCTCTCTGGGACCCCCGGGGCAGGGGCAGCCCAGTTGGGGGGAGGGGAGGAATACGGCGGGTGGTAAAGGCCGAGGCGGCGGGTTCGCGGGCGAGGCTCCTTTAAGGCTCTCCCCTCCCACCGGCGGCGCAGGCCTCCGCCCGCCGCTCTCCCCGCCCCGGGGTCCCGGCGAGAGCTGCGATTGGGCGGGCGCGGCGATCCCTTTGAAGTGTAGCTGCCGATCGCGGCTATTTGACGTGCGGCTCGCGAAAGGCGAAGGTTTTTGTGTTGCTCGCCGGGGCTAGCGGCGGCGGCGGCGGCGGCGGCGGCGGCGACGTCGTCGTCGTTGGAGGAGGGGTGGAGGCGCAGCGACTGCTGCACCGCGCTCGGCGCTGCGGAGCGAGCCCACCCGCCCCGGGAGCTCGCCTCCCGGTGGTCCCCCTCCCTCCCCGCCCCCCCAGTGGCGCTGCCTCCTCCAAATGAGCGATTCGCCCGCTGGATCTAACTCAAGGACACCCGAAAGCAGCGGCAGCGGCGGCGGCGGGAAGAGGCCGGCAGTGCCGGCGGCGGTGTCCCTCTTGCCTCCGGCGGACCCCCTGCGCCAGGCGAACCGGCTCCCTATCAGGGTCCTGAAGATGCTGAGCGCTCACACCGGCCACCTCCTGCACCCGGAGTACCTGCAGCCGCTGTCCTCCACTCCCGTCAGCCCCATTGAGGTCAGTCCCCTGGTCGCTAACCGCCCTGCGCCGGCCCCATTCCGCCCACCACTGCCGGGCCCTGCTCCCTGCGCCCCGGGGCTCGGTGCGACGCTCAGATCCGGCCACACTGGCGGACGGAGTGAGGAGGGACGGAGAACAGAGGGGTTAGAGCCCACCCGGTGCTCCCCAGGCTTCTCCGGGAAAGGTTCCCCTCCCACACTCGCCCTTCGGAGCTACGTGTTTTCTCTCGGATTGGGTTTGCTCTTGGAGTCTCCCCTGGGTCCTTTACTTCTCCTGGGCACCCAGTGTTCAGGCCAGAGATGATCTCTCCTGGGCCTTTTCCGCCCGCCCCCACCCCCACCCCTCCACCCGGGTTTGTTCTCTCTGAAGCCCGATCGCCCCCGTCTCACGCCGCCTCTGTCTCTGTCCCATCCGGTTAGAGTGCACTACGCCCAGGCACTCCCGACCCCAGGTCTTTCTTCCTCCCACTTGCCTGGGTGCCCTCCCCGGGAGGGAGGGGCTACGAAGAGAGCGCCAACTGCAGCCCTGGCTTCAGAACGCGCTTCTCCCGGCTCCTACCCTGCGGCGCCACCGCCAGAAACCCGTCCCAAGCGAAGTTACCCAAACTGAAGGAATAAGTTTTAACCCGGGCCTAGAGGCGGGGAGATGAGAGGGCAGGAGTCGAGTCACAGCCCCTCCCCCAGCCCCGAATCCAGAGAGGTCACCTTCTCCCGCGGTGGCCTTTGGTGGACTACTTCCACTGCCCATTCCCTGGGGCCTACGGCGCACTCCGGAACCCGGTGGAGCGAGGGATCCCACCGACGGGCAGTGTGACCGCAGTTCCGCCCAGCTGCCCCGCCCGCCCGCCAGGCCCCCGCAGACCCTCTCCCCGAGGCCCTCCCGCCCCGTCGCGCCGCCTTGCGTGCTCCCCGCGCCCACCCCCCTCCCCTGGCGCCCCGCTCGCTCGCTCCGTGGGTCTCTGGTCTCACCCCCGTCTCCCTTCCCTTACCACTGTCTCCCACAGCTGGACGCCAAGAAGAGTCCTTTGGCGTTGCTGGCCCAGACTTGCTCGCAGATCGGCAAGCCGGACCCGCCGCCCTCGTCCAAGCTCAACTCGGTAGCGGCGGCCAACGGGCTGGGAGCGGAGAAGGACCCTGGCCGCTCGGCCTCGGGCGCCGCCTCCGCGTCTGCGGCGCTCAAGCAGCTGGGGGACTCCCCGGCCGAGGACAAGTCCAGCTTCAAGCCCTACTCCAAGGGCTCCGGAGGCGGCGACTCTCGCAAAGACAGCGGCTCCTCCTCCGTGTCCTCCACCTCCTCCTCCTCCTCCTTGTCCCCGGGAGACAAGGCGGGCTTCAGGGTCCCTAGCGCCGCCTGCACGCCCTTTCCCCCGCATGGAGCGCCGGTCTCGGCGTCGTCGTCCTCGTCCTCCCCCGGCGGCTCCCGGGGCGGCTCCCCGCACCACTCTGACTGCAAGACCGGCGGCGGGGGCGCCGGCGGGGAGCTGGACAAGAAAGACCAGGAGCCCAAACCCAGCCCGGAGCCCGCGGCCGTGAGCCGAGGCAGCGGTGGGGAGCCGGGTGCGCATGGCGGCGCCGAGGCCGGGGCCTCCGGGCGCAAGTCGGAGCCGCCCTCCGCGCTGGTGGGGGCCGGCCACGTGGCGCCGGTGTCGCCCTACAAGCCGGGCCACTCGGTGTTCCCGCTGCCACCCTCCAGCATCGGCTACCACGGCTCCATCGTGGGCGCCTACGCCGGCTACCCGTCTCAGTTCGTGCCTGGCCTGGATCCGAGCAAGTCTGGCCTCGTGGGAGGCCAGTTGTCGGGGGGCCTGGGCCTGCCCCCGGGCAAGCCCCCCAGCTCCAGCCCGCTCACCGGGGCCTCCCCGCCGTCCTTCCTGCAGGGATTATGCCGCGACCCCTACTGCCTGGGAGGTTACCACGGCGCCTCGCACCTCGGCGGCTCCAGCTGCTCCACCTGTAGCGCGCACGACCCAGCTGCGCCTGGCCTGAAGGCGGGGGGCTACCCGCTGGTGTACCCCGGGCACCCGCTGCAGCCCACCGCGCTCTCGTCCAGCGCCGCCCAGGCCGCGCTCCCCGGCCACCCGCTGTACACCTACGGCTTCATGCTGCAGAACGAACCGCTGCCGCACAGCTGCAACTGGGTGGCGGCCAGCGGGCCGTGCGACAAGCGCTTCGCCACCTCGGAGGAGCTGCTCAGCCACCTACGGACTCACACGGCCCTGCCCGGCGCCGAGAAACTTCTGGCCGCCTATCCGGGGGCCTCGGGCCTGGGCAGCGCCGCCGCGGCCGCTGCGGCCGCCGCCTCCTGCCATCTGCACCTCCCCCCGCCGACCGCCCCCGGCAGCCCCGGGTCGCTGTCCTTGCGGAGTCCACACACTTTGGGCCTAAGCCGGTACCACCCTTACGGCAAGAGCCACTTATCCACAGCCGGGGGCCTGGCCGTGCCGTCCCTCCCCACAGCCGGACCCTACTACTCACCATACGCGCTGTACGGACAGAGACTGGCCTCAGCCTCCGCGCTCGGATACCAGTAACTACAGCCCTGCTTCCCTCCCCAACCTCCTCTCCTCCCCGCCGCCTCCCTTCCCCACCCGCCTCCGCTGCCTCCTCCACCACTGCTTGTCCCTGCCGGACCCCCGCCCAGACCCCCCGCACCGGACTGTGTATTTATTTACTGTAATGTTAGCTTACAAGCTGGGAATATAAGTGCATTAACGGCCCACATGAGTCAATCGTATGCAAAGAGTCTGTTCCCCTCCAAATAATAATATTAATCACACAGGTAACTACATGTCCCCGGTCCCTCTTCCTTTCTCTTCCATTTTTTTCTTTTACTTAGATGTAAGTTTCCGATTTTTTTTTCCCTTTTGCGCTTTTTTTTTTTTTTTTGATTGGTTTGGTTTTATGGGGAGGAGGGGGAGTTGGGGGTTCTTTTTGGTTTCCCTTCCTGGGGAGTTTCTTGCATGCTTCTTAACTGTTCAAACTACACTTCCTCCTTCTCTTCTCCCCTCCTTTCCCCTTCATTCCTTCTTGTTTCCATCCATTTGAGGTTCTGTTTTTTTCCTTTGTACGAGTAACAGAGGGGAGGTATTTTTTGTAAGGCATTTGGGGGTGCAGGGAGCGGCCTTGGGAGCTAGAGGTCTTGCCCTCTTATGGACCTGGAACTTTGCTCTGTGACCCCTGACCTGCCACTCTCTCTCCCTAGGCTCCTTGGTCTGTGCCCTGGCCCCCCAAATTAGAGCCTTGCTCCCCGATCTTGCTCTGAGCACGGGTCAGTGGCCGGAGAGGCGCCTCCAACAGAGCCTTTCTCCTCCCAGACTCTTCCAGGCCCCAGACACCGGGTGGTCACACTGCCTGGTGGTGAGGGGCCCGCAGGGCTCACTTCACTGAAGTAAAAGTTCTAGAAGGCCCTGCTGGCACGGAACTTTGCTCTTTATAGTTTGCAAAGTGCTTTTATAGTCATTGTTTTTCTCTGGCTATTGTGGCTGTGGTCCCTGTCCTGGCGATGGGCGCTGGGTGGGTGATTCTTGCTAGATCCTTCCAAAGCAGACCAGTGGTAGTATCAGCTGACAGCACAGCCTTGTTAGCACCATTGGGGGAGTTAGGGAGCACACGGATCACAGCAACCCCGGTGGCCCCCTCCCAGGCCTGACCCTAGAGTCCCCAAAGTTGGCCGTGGGCTCCCTCAGTTACTGGGATTGAAGGCTCGGCCCCGGGGTCTTCACCCAACACCCTCCCTCCCTCCCTCCCGGCCTTATGCAGCTGCGCAAGGGCTGCGGGGCCTGTTTGGGATGAATAGAGCTCTCCCTTGGTAAGACTTATTTTGTTAATAAATGGAGTACTTGGCTATATTCACACCGTGGTGTGTTTCTCTCTTGCCTGCCCCACTGACCCACTTCCAGACGCCTAAGCAGATGCCCTTCTTTTGTTCTTGTTTAAAACACCTTATGGTTTCCTTCTCAGATTTCCGTTCAAGGACGAGTTTAATGCCTTTCCTCAAGAAAGCAGGGGAGAAGAAAACAAAACTTCTGCCAACGCGTTACAAATAACATAAAACGGCCCCTTTTTTTCCAACTTGGTTATTTAGCTCCCAGCCTCACTTCGAAGGCCTTGCCATTTCCTGGGGACAGGGTGGAGGGAGTGTGTAAATGTGGATTTTCCTCTGGGCCTAGATTCGAGGTCCAGGGGCCGAGAAGGGAACCAGGCAGGCCCCAAGACCAAGAGACTCGGCAGCGCCGCCCCGGAGCCCTGCGGGCGAGCAAAGACGACGTGCCTCTGGCGCCACCAGGTGGCGGGAAGGCGAACGACTGTCGCCAGCCCCGACCCGCGCCGTCCGCGCTTCGCACTCCAAATGGGGAGGATTTCCTCTCCCTGACGGTGCCTTTTATACACCTTGAAGCTGAAGGGTAAATGCACCTGTCGAGAAGAGTGCTTCTCAAGGCTTGGGGACTCCCCAAGGCCAGCTCTGGATTGTGGACCCCAGTCGTCTGCGCCCCCAGAGACTTCTCTGAGCGGGGTTTGGGTTTTGTGGAGAAGGCGCGTAGATTACTCGGGACCTGGAAGCCACACTCGGTGCCCGTTTTCTTGAGCTCGCACGATTGACACCGGCTTCTGCATCCTCGGGCAGGCCAGAGTTGGGGTGCCGTTTATCGAGATGGTGGGAGAGGGCCGGGGCACCTCCCCCCTGCCCGGGGAGTCCGAGGGCCGGAGGAGAGGGCCGTGCGGGCCCGGGGCCTGTGCGTCCTCCCCGGGCTAGGGGCGCCCCCCACCCCGAGGCTGGCGCCGCTCAGGTTCCGGCTGCAGGACGCCCGGAGCCCACCTCTCGGGGTGCGGCGGGCCAGGGCGCGCGGGGCCACCCGATGGGCGCACTGCAAAATGCCTGCCTCGCCCCCTCCTGGCCGTGCTCCTCTGCGTCGGCGCCGCGCAGCTTTGGGAGATGCTGCTGTTGCAGTTCGCGTTGTTTTGCTTTACTTTCTCCGTGAGGAATGCGACTTGGGGGCAGCTCCCGCTCCTCAAACTGTGTGCTTCTGAAATGTCCCTAGACCCAGAGGTCAAGTGCGGAAGGGGGCGGGAGGGATGCTGCGCTCTCTGCGCTCTCTGCCCTCGCTGTCTCAGCCCACAGCCGTCCCCAAACTCCTTTAGAGACTCACAGGGTGGGTCTCGGCCTCCGGCATCATGACCTCGGGATTTGACAGAACCTCAACATATGATGTTTCTGCGGGGGGTTTGGTTTGGGGTTTGCGGGGGTCGCCCCTATATCTTTGTTTCTGGGCAAAATTCCTTCACTAGTCAAGGGAACCTCAGTCTTCTTCTGAAGCAAATGGCAGTGCTGGAGTAAGACCCGCAGGGGAAGGGACCTGGGCTGCTGGCATCCTTGTGCACAGGGCAGGGCAGAGTCAGGGAGAGGCTGGATGGGCTGGAGAAGTCGCCCTGAGAGCCAGCTCAGGGTCTTCCTGGGGAATCATCCTTATGCAACTTCTCAGAGTTCAAACTGGCCCACAGGAAGCTTTAAAAGACCTGAAATATAGCAACTTGATTTACTTTTTCTTTTTCTCTGTTGTTTTGTTTGCTCTTGGTTATTTTATTTCCCATCTTCCTTCCTCTCAAATCCCCCTCTTTCCTTCAGATACCTTTTTTGGTTGGTTTGTGTGGGGGGGTTTTAATGCCTGCTAAAATTGCTGGAAATTGCTCCCTCTGCAGGGAGACTTAAGCTTTTCTCTTTCTTAAACTGGGTCTTCAGACCTCCCTACCTAAGGACCACAGGGCTCCCCTTGTTGGGACAGCAGAAAGGGAGAGACTCCAGGAGCAAACTCTCCATATAGCAAAAGAAACTTCTCTCTAGGTGCTTGGCTTACATGGGAGGTGTGAGAATGCAGGTTACAAACTCCTCAGAGGATTGAGTTTCCCCCAGAAAATGTATTATCGGTCTTTGCAGACCAGGAAGGATGCCCGTTGGCCTGATTGGAAAAGGCTGTCACCAACTACCACTGTGACACGAAGGGCAGGCGTTGTAGCCTGGAGGGGCCCAGTTTTCACCCTCGGATGTCAGATCTCCTCACCATAAATGGGTGACAGTCCTAAGACATGGGGCAGTTTTCACTAACTGTGGGGGGAGTTTGTTACTTTCAGGAGCTACATTCTCAGGAAACAAAGTTGCTGTTTTAATAGAGCTAATGCTCCCCACCAGCTGCTCGTTTGCATAATTAATTCACCCAGCAAGTCTTCTTTGAGAATCACCTCTACCTTCCATCTCTCCACCTTCTCTTCCTAGCCCCCCTCCCCCTCTTCCTCCTAATCTCTCCCAGGCACCAGCAATGGGGCCTGCGTTCCCCAGGCACCAGGAAAGGTGGCAGCCACAGAGCTGGACCTTGAGACACTGGATGTTCCTGGCTCTGGGTCCTATTTTCACACCTCCTGCCTGGTTATTTTTGTGGCCTCATGGGCAGCAGTGGGAGGAAGGGAGGAGAGAGAGGAAAAGGCCTCACCCTCAGATACAGGTTTGGCACAAACAGAATTGCAGGGTGTTAAGTTTTGAACTTCCCAGTCGTCCCCCCAAACCCGTCCCCTGAGAATCCGCAGCCCAAGTGGGAGGGGTAGGGCCCTGCAGCATTTTTCTGCAGCCGTAATTGCCTTGGCCTACGCAGCATCCTGGGATGTGTCTTTCAATACACGAACTAACCCCCTCCTGATGTATGTCTGGATTTCCGTGGACTCCCTCGTCCAATAATACTGTGGCTCTGTACTTTATTAATCATTCTGTAGGGGAAGCTGCACTCCAGTTTTCTGTTTGACTTGATTTCATTCATCCTGTCTTTTTGCAAAATAGATGGTTGACTGCATCCGATAATGTATGGTTTAATTTGGAGCACGATGGGTTTGAATTACCATTTTCATAATGTGCTGTGCATTAATGTGTTACATCATTTATAAAGAGAAATGTGCTGGGTTTCAAACTTTCTCCTGAAAGCCAAAGTCACCTCACGGAAACAAAGCCAAATCACATCGACCCATCTCCTTCCCTAGCTGCCCAGGAAACTCTTGCCTCCTCCCCAGCCCAGGTGAAACCTGCAAGCCCCCCTAAAACTCCCCATGAGGCTTTTGTGTTCACACAATGCAGGTGGGTGTCAAGGTTTGGGGGGAACGTGCCCATGGCTGCCCGGGAGCCATCAATGGCAGCACAAAGCTCCCCCTCATTCCTGCATGGCAACCCCGCCCCTTTGCGGAGACCTCCAGTGGATGGCTCCCCCTCGACCCTAATCCCAGCACTCCCTCCCCGATGGCTGTAATAACACCAGCTGTCTGTTACTCAAACTCTGAGGAGGAAAAAGCACTGATTATCCAAATACAGTCATTAAAGGGGAAATGTGTTTTTAGGACTGTCAGAGTGATTAATGAGGGCTAGCCGTCTTTGCAAATGCACTTGTTTAGTCTAACTGGCAGCTTCTATTTTCCTATTGATTTATTGCAGCCGTTGCCGGGCCTCGGTGTGTGCGGAGTCAGGGCACTTCACAACTGTGCCCTGTTTAAACAGGAAAAGCACGCACCGTTTTGTCCAGGAGGGAGGGAACAGCCTAAAGTCTCTCCCCTCAGTTCAGTCTCCAGGGCCCCAGACCAACAAAGAAGACATTAAAAACCTGCAGCCCAGAGAGAGAGAAGGAAACTGCCTCCCCTTGGTCGTCCCCAGTTCCAAGGTCAGCGGAGGTGCACCCTGGCCCCTGGACAAAGCCCGCCCTATTGTCACACTCAGCATGCCCGCATCCTCTCCTCCGGTCCCCCCAAACCAGCTGTCAGCCACCGGGTCCAAGGACAGGAAAGGCACCCAGCAGAGAGGGAGGCCAGGGAGGGGGCCAATGGGCTCAGCCAAGCTAAAAACAGAACCGAAGCAACCCCGCGGTCCAGGGGCGGGAACACGGTCAGGAGTTTGTGGGAAATTGATGGAGCCGCGTGGTTGATTTCAACATTTAAAAAGGGGCGGGGGGTGGGGGGCGATACAAGCGATATCGACTTCCTTCCACTTGTACAGTTTCTGTTTTGACAAATGATGTACCTAATAACCAAGATAGAGAAATGGCAGCTTGAAAATAGAGACCCAGTATTGAGGAATTAAGACTTCCAGGAGGTCGATCACCAAAGCAAACAGAGTTTACAGGATTCCTGGTCCGTGCCCAGCACAATGCGGGGCGTCGGGAGACACAGGAGAAAACTCAGACCATGTTCCTGCCCAATTTAGTTGGACGAGACAAGATATACCCATGAGATCGGGAACAAGACAGTATTCTATATCACTGCCTTTATGCCAGTCTAATAAGTGCTGAATTGCACGGTGCAGACAGTGGAGAACAGGACAGAATATAATAAGGGGCTAGCTGTGCAGATTGACAGTCAGGCTACAGAAGCTGGAGGGAGAGCTCACTGGGGCTGACACTGGGGACCTTCCCATGGGAGCTCCATTCTGTTGGGAGGCTCCCCAATTCCTCGTAGGCCCATCCTCTTCTGAAGGCTGGAAGATGGGTGAGGCCTTCATTCCATAGTGGTGAGAGGGCTGAGCCAGAGCCCAGTGATTTCCATTCTCAAGCAGATCAAGGAATAGGCCTGCCTAACCAGCTTGCACTTTCCATGGAGAATTCCAGACCTGGAAATGGTTTGTGCTTCTTCCTAGATGAAGTGTCTTTACAAGTTTTCCCAGGGGTGGTGGCATATCACCACCTTTATTAACACTTCCCAAGACAGGAAAAGCTGTCAGTGGATTTGGATCACAGAGGAGCTAGGAAAGCATTCTCTTAAGAGAAAAGAAATTGAACCTGCTGACTGAGAGGAAATGAAGTGACCGTATTGTTCAAAATGGAGACCAAGAGTGTGAGTGTACTTTGATAGCTTGAGGACTGTCCTGAAAAGTCCAGAAAGTGTAGTCATCATACGTATAGTAGAAAGAGCACTGAAACAGAAGTCAGAAAACCTGGATTTTGCTCTGGTTCTGAAACTTAATTTCTGTGCGACCTTGAATAAGTCACTTTATCTCTCTGAGTCTCTTTTTTTTCCCATTTCTGAAATGAAGTTGTGGCACCTTGTAATTTTTAAGCCCCTTTTTTTTTCACGTGAAGCTTTTTTTTTTTTTTTTAACTGAAGTATAGTTGATTGACAATATTAGTTTCTGGTATACAACATAGCAATTCAATATTTTTATAGATTATACTCCGTTTAAAGTTATTAAAGATATTGGCTATATTTCCCCGTATTGTACAATATATCCTTGTACCTTATCTATTTTATACATAGCAGTTTGTATTTCTTAATCCCCTACCCTATCTTGCCCCCCTTCCCTCTCCCCACTGGTAATCACTAGTTTGCTCTCTATGTCTGTGAGTCTGTTTCTGTTTCGTTATATACATTCACTTGTTTTATTTTTTTAGACTCCACATGTAAGTGATAACACAGAGTATCTGTCTTTCTCTGACTTATTTCACTAAGCGTAATACCATCCAGGTCCATCCGCATTGTTGCAAGTGACAGAATTTTGTTCTTTTTATGGCTGAGTATTCTATTATATATAGATGTACCACATCTTCTTTATCCATTTGTCTGTTGATGGACACTTAGGTTGTTTCCACATCTTGACTGCTGTAAATAATGCTGCTACAAACATTGGGATGCATGTATCTTTTTGAATTCGTGTTTTCATTTTCTTTGGCTATATGCCCAAGAGTGGAATTGCTGGGTCATATGGTAGTTCTATTTTTAGTTTTATCACAAGCCTCCATACTGTGTTCCATAGTGGCTGCACCAATTTAATTCCCACTAAAAGTGTACAGGTGTTCCCTTTTCTTCACATCTAAGCCCTTTCTAACTGGAATATTCTATGAGTTTATAAAATGTTTAAAGGGTGAAGCATGGTGGTCAGATTTGGGCAGGTTGCTGTGACACTGGTTCCCAGTCTAATGCAATACTGAAGTTCCCATCAGCACAGTAGAAGTGCAAGACCCAGAAAAAGAAACCTTGTGACTTTACCTCAGTGATGGAGGGTAGGTGGAGGGTCCACAAGAAGAATGTTGTAATGTGGACTTTCCATCCAGGGAACTGGGCCCAAAAGAATGAAGCATTAAAATATTTTTTCAGGGCTTCCCTGGTGGCGCAGTGGTTGAGGGTCCGCCTGCCGATGCGGGGGACGCGGGTTCGTGCCCCGGTCCGGGAAGATCCCACATGCCGCGGAGCGGCTGGGCCCGAGAGCCATGGCGGCTGAGCCTGCGCGTCCGGAGCCTGTGCTCCGCAACGGGAGAGGCCACAACAGTGAGAGGCCCGCGTACCACAAAAATATACATATTTTTTTTTCATTTGATGAAATGCTGAGAATAGGGTGATGCCGGCATTTCAGCGACTGCTTGGTAATTAAGTGGGTCAGACATTATTATTTTAAATAATATGAGGTTAAACCAAGGTCTACAAAAAGAATCCATTTTTCACAGCCTCCATCCAATTGCTTTTGGAAAATGGGACTGGCGATGGAAGAAATGAAAGGCAGATAAAAATCAAACCACAGTGGGGGGACCTTTGCTCTGAGTGGGCAGTGGCGATCTCCATAGCTCTTTGGAACATAAAATAAAATGATCCTCCTGGAGTTTAAATCAGAGCCAGATTTTAGAATGGAAACAGTCATTTGGAAAATGTCACTGCACGTTCCCCACATCCTATTTGTTTTCCTGGGTATGTGGATGTGTGAATTCTTGCGGAGGGGTGGGGGGCTGGGCGGGGAGTGAGTTATATACAGGTTTGTCCATAAAAGGAACTAGCATGACTACGCCACCATGCTTATCCTTCTCACTCACAGCTTTACAACTTCAAATACAGGCAGCACCAAACAAGTATACAATAAGCCAGGCATACCCTAGAGCATCTCTAGGAGCATCATTTTGTGTGCGCCGTGGCACAGTTAAATATAATAATATGTGCTGGGCATTTAATATTTACAACAAACCTCCAGTTCACGCTGATGAGAAAACTGGAATTTGGAGAGGTTAGGGAAATTGCTCACGATTTCACAGTTAAAGAGCTGTGGAACCAGGGTTCCAGCACAGTCCTGACTAAAATTCTTTGCACTGAGTCAGTAGCTTCCGACTTTGTATCCAGGTGGGTTTAGATGCTGCAAATGGATAGGATCAGGGGAACTGTCCCATCAGAATGTCTTGGCCAGCGTGCCTACATGTGTTGAGACCTCGCCGGACACCATGCAGTTGAAGGTACCTGGGTCCTTCCTTCCAAGAGCTGAGAAGCCACTGAGTGCAGTGGGTTTGACTCATTGGTTAAACATTACAGAATGTCCCCTGCACACCAGGCACAATTGTCTCCTCTGGGCACTAAAAAGGTGAGAGTGACCCTGGCCCTTGCCTCAAGGAGCTTCAGTCTACTAGGAGATAGATGTATAAGCTAATTAAGATATGATGGACTAAGGGCTTACTAATGCTGTTGCAATAGTCAGTATAGGCTAGATTATGCTACAGTAACAAATTAACCCTGAAATCTCAGAAGCTTAACACAACAAAATCTTGTTTTTCACTTACACTACATCTCCATCGTGGGTTGACAGGGATCTCTGTATCAATCCGGATTTGACCAGAGAAGCAGAACCAATAATATAGTAAGGCATTTATTGTAAGGTGTTGGCTTACACAATTGTGGTGGCTAGCTAAGCAAGTTGGAAGTCCGTAAGGAGACAGGCAAGAAGAGAAGACCACAGCAGGCTGAAACTCTACTGGCATGAGCCCTTTGGAGTCTCTGAGCTCAGGGAAGCCTCTTTGAAAGGGCTCACCTGATTAGGTCAGGCCCACCCTGGATAATCTCCCTTTTGAGCCACTTAAAGCCAACTGATTAAGGACTTCAATCACATCCACAAAATTCCTTCCCAGAAGCAGAGTTTGATTAAATACCCTGGACTCTTGTTCAGTCTAACCAAGGTGACACCTCAGAAAGCATCACGGTGTTGCACATAATTAATCAGGACTCCTGACATCCTCAGTGGTCACAGCACGGGGAGAGCTGGAGGTCTTGCATGAACACAGCTCAGGCCAAAAGTGATACATGTCACCTATGCTCATAATCCTCTGGCTGGAACTGGTCACACGGCCCCTCCTAAGTGCAAGATGTTGACCCTCCCTTGTGCACACAAGGAGAGGGGAGCTGGAGAGTGGTCCCCCACAGGCGTTGTCTGGGTGCTCTGACGGCTTCCATCTTGCCCTCCCCATGCTCAGGGCGAAACTGAGTTTGTAGCAAGATGAAGGCATGTGGTGACTGCCAAGGGCCACACGGTAGGTCAGAGAGAAGCCAGGAGAGAACTCAGTTCTCCTTCACTCCAGCCCACCTCCATCCTGCTTCCTCGGACCTTCCCAAACAGAAGCCCTTCCAAACCCACAGAGCCCTGTTCACCTGGAGGAAGTTTACATTTGAAATCGTAGGAAACAGGCGCAGGGATGGAACGCTTTAGCCAGACACGGCTGACCTCACTCCTGTTGGGACAGACATCCCAGGGCTCTGAGACCCTGAAGTTCAAAGAGGTTCGTGACCTTCCGCATAGCTTGTAGTCCTGAGGCAGCATATTAACACCTCCTCCTTATAGGAAAGGTAGGGACCTTCTATGTATTGGACTCTAGCAAAGCTTCCATCTGTGAAACTTACAAAAAGCTAAGGATTGATTCAACGTGATAATGATCAATGGTCACCAACGAACAGGTGCCATCAACAGGATGTCCTCTTACATTCAAAGGAAAAGGTCTGGGCAACAGGACCAGACGTGGCCTTCTTCCTTCTCTAACATTTACTGAGTGCTTGCTGTATGCTAGACACTGCGCTAAGTACTTCCATACAAGGTTTTATTTAATCCTGGCATCCATTCCCTGCAGTAAGTCTACTCTTGAACACATTTTGCCCAACGTCACAAAGTCAGTAAGCATTAGAGGCAAGATCCCTACCAAATCTATCCGATTCCAAAAACCTATATTCCTGCCACCAGAGCCATCCGGCCAAGGGAGCATGAAGGAGCTCCACGACCACCCATGACACCTGGCCTGGGCTGCATTAGCTGGGAAGGGGGCGTTTGTCTGAGTCCTCCAAAGGCCCCAGGTGGGTGGGGGCAGGATAGGCAGAGCCTTGCTGACCTCTGACCCTCTCCTCTAAAGACCACGGGTCAGAAAGAGACATTAAATCCCCTGATCCCAGACTCACTTCCTGAAGTCACGACTGAGCCTTGTAGAATCTCCTGTGGAGATATTTCTGGAGAACCTGAGAAGTTCTCTAAATGCTATCAGAGGACAGAAGATGCATAAGACATGAGCCCGCACATCCAACTGTTTGCAATCTAGTAGGAGAACCAGAACAAACACATATCAATAACATGAAATAACGTATGACATTAACAAATGAACGGGAGCTGCGAAGAGTGCCAGGCGTTTGGAGCAGCCCAGGAGCTGGGAGGACTCACTTGTTCACTCAGCCCCCGGAGGAAGAAGGAGGGGCCTTCCAGGCCAGTGGGGCGGCCTGAACAAAGCCAAAGCTGGAGTTTGCAAGGTGTATTGAGGACGTCGTCCAGCCCACGCCCACCAGCTGCCATCTCCTGGGAACAGGAAGGCACTTACAAACGTAATTTAAGGGAGTCTTTGCTTGGGGCCACCAGCATAAGTGTGGTCACCCAGCAGCCTACTCCAAGGGGCGATGGCCTCAGTACAGACACAGTCCAGTGAAGGGGCTGCAGCAGAAGGAAAGGAAGGCTCTTTGCAAACTTCAGCTCAGGGCTCAGAACTGAGACATGCCTCCCACTTGCTGGCCCGGGTCACCTTTGTGACAGCCACCCACCCCAGGCTCTCCTGCTCCAGGCCCACCTTCCTGGATCCACTTACAGCCTCGGGGCCCAGAGCACAGAGAGGGGCTGGGGAGCCTCTTGACGATGACCCTGACCGGTGGGGTCACCCGCGCCATCCCCAACCTGAGCCTCACCTGTCTCCCCTGACCCTGCACCCTTCTCTGGGGGCACTGGAGGAGAAACTGTTCTTGGAAGCATCCTTCTTGGCACCCCTTGGCCCCAACCATCACCCCCCCACCCCATCCCTCCCCGATGCCATTCCTCCCCCACCACACACACACACACACACACACACACACACACACACGTGCACTTGCGCCCCGCCCCCTTCCCCTCTCGTCCTCCCCACCCCTCCCCCTCCATTTGTGTCAATGAACAGCCCCTTTTATCTATTCTGTAGGTACAAATGGAGCTGTCAAATCTGATGAGGGGCTTGATATGACAGGCTTTAGGAGTCAGGACCCCTGGAACAGAGTACGCCTTGTCCGTCATGGCCCGCCCGCCACTTTCCATAATGCCCAGACTGATGAGATTCTGAGTAGGGCCCAGCACATTTTCAACTCTATTTTGGGTGAAAACCCTTCTTGAAAGATCTTGAAAGGAGCTGGCAGTCCAGCCGCCCAGATGATTAATGAGGGTTGGCTCCGCTGGATGGATTTCTCCGGGTGCCAACAGCCGTCCTCCCGACAGGCCAGAGCCTGTGGCCGTCGACTTCCCCCAGCACTGCTCCCTTCCAGCAACACCCCCCAAAAAGCCTTTCCCCGAACCCTCAGACATCCCCCCCACCACGCCTCACCTCCGCCCACACCCACCTCCGGCCCCGCATCTCTCCGGCCCATGCTGAAGCAGCCCGGCAGATGGAAAAAAGTTAGACATCGCAGCTCAGTGAGGTTTGGCTGGGCGCGCAGGGCCCGCTGGGGAGCTTTGCAGGCCTGTGGGGCGCGGAGGGGGCACCAAGAGGGGGTGAAGAGGCAGTGACCTAAGTTCTCCTTGAGCGCCGTGTCACACACCCCCATGGTCAAGCGTGGGCCTGTCTACTTTTTTCCCATGGATCTCAGGAGCTCTGGGGACAGAAACCATGGGGCATCTTACACCCCAAAGAGTCAAGCATCAAAGGCCTTATTTTTCTCTCATTTCAGTGTTTCACAGAGGGGACCTTTGGAACAAGACAATTCTTTATTGGGCAGGACTCTCCCATGCAGGGCAGAAGGTTTAGCGTCCTTGGTCTCAAGGCACTACTTGCTGGTAGCTCCTCCCCAGTCATGGAGACGACCCCAAAATACCCTCTACAATCGCAGCGCCCCTGGGGGTGGCACCAGCCCTGGTACCTGGTGGTTGAGGTCAAGAGCCTCCCCTCCATCCCTCGTGCCTCGAGGGCCTCGTCCACTCCACTGTCTCCTCCAGCTCTCACATCCTCAAGCCCACTCAGAGAGGAGACCCCTTGAAAGTCAGGAAAGAGGAGGTGGGGTGTGCTCTCACTCCCCATAACACTAATGCTCCCCCTTTGCCACTCGCCTCAGGCCAGCCCCACTCTAAACTCTATTTTCTTCCCTCTTCTTCTGCTCTCTTGTCTCCCCAGCAGACTGTGGCTCATCCATGCGTCAGGGAAGAGAAGGGTCCCCGAAACTTCTTTGGGATTTCCAAGCTCAGAATCCTTCAGGAACAGGCTGGTGGTGGGCAGCTGGGATTGGGAATGGGCTGTTTGGTTCTTTCTGGAACATCCATTTATTTCTTTTTCAAACAGGCTCCTAGGTCTGGGGACTCCATCAGAGGAGAAGCTGGTCCTTGGAACCAGAGCTGTCACTCAGGATCTCTTGTGGGGCAGGCTAAGCACCTTCCACAGGGCCAGACCATGAGGGAGGGCTCCCAAGAATGCCAAGCCATGCCTACTCTCCTCACTCCCTCCCCTTTTTTTTTTTTTTTTTTGCGGTACGCGGACCTCTCACTGTTGTGGCCTCTCCCGTTGCGGAGCACAGGCTCCGGACGCGCAGGCTCAGCGGCCATGGCTCACGGGCCCAGCCGCTCCGCGGCATGTGGGAATCCTCCCAGACCGGGGCACGAACCCGCGTCCCCTGCATCGGCAGGCGGACTCTCAACCACTGCGCCACCAGGGAAGCCCACTCCCCATTTTTTTAATTGAAATATAGCTGATTTACAATGTTGTGCTACCTTCAGGTGTACAGCAAAGTGATTCAGAATATACAGATTCTTTTTCAGATTCTTTTTCATTACAGGTTATTACAAGATATTGAATATAGTTCCCTGTGCTATACAGTAGGTCCTAGTAGTTTATCTATTTTATATATAGTAGTTTGTATCTGTTAATCCCAAACTTCCAATTTACCCTTCCCCTCCTTCCCCTTTGGTAACCATAAGTTTGTTTTCTAGGTCTGTGAGTCTGTTTCTGTTTTGTAAATAAGTTGACTTGTATTGTTTTTTTTTAGATTCCTCAGATATTTGTCTTTCTCTGTCTGACTTACTTCACTCAGTACGATCATCTCTAGGTCCTCCCATATTGCTGCAAATGGCATCATTTCATTCTTTTTCATGGCTAATCACTCCCCATTTTCTGCTTTCCCTTTCCTTCTGAAAAAGAGAGAGAAGTCCCATAGTCTACCTATCCCCAGGCCACTGGGTAAATGCCCAACCAGCTCTGAGATCATCCAGCTACCAGATGGACACAGCTCATGCATTCCATAACATCTCCTGAGCAGCTACTGCACACCAGGCATGGGGCTAGACTCCAGGCATACGATCGTGGGCAAAAAGACACTCAGCGCCTGCCTTCATAAAGCTTGCAGACTAATACGGAGGGAAAAACTAAACAAACCAATATATAATTAAAAACTGCGGTAGCAGCAATGACAGAAATTGTTTCACAGCGCATACACGGCAGGTAACAAGGAACCATCGTTTAGAACTAAGGTCAGGGAGAATCTCTGGTTACGTGACCTTTGCAGCCAAGCCTGAAGGATGAGTGGGATCAAGCAGGTGAGGCGGGGGCCTGTGTCTCAGGCTGGGAAATCCACACCCGAACGGCGGCCGGATTCTCCTGTCATGAGGAACTTTCCCTTGGAGCTGTGCCTCCAGAGAAGGACAAAAATTCAGCCTGAGCCCTGGAAGAACCCAGAGCGGGACGAGTTGGGAGGAGAAGGGATGCCGCCGAGAGAGAGAGCATCACCATCCAGGGACCGCCAGCCGCAGAACCAAGGCAGGGCTGCAAACCAGCACGAGCCAGAGGGAGATGAAGGAAGATCCGGTGCTGCCGGGACCTCTCCGGTGAGTCACAGGGACACCCTGGGACAGAGCTTGGAGGTTCTTCTAGCTCCCGGAGCTGTGGCGTGGACAGTTGCTGATGGAGACAAAAATTAAACTGGTGATCACTCAAATCAACCTATAATTACAGGGTTCTTGCCTGGAGTGTGAAGCTTGAGGGCAACCTCAGCCTTCTCTCTTCCTGAAAGATACCTTTTTAATGAAATACGCAAGGGTGCGTTTCTAACTCTTGGAAACTCATAGGCCTTATCTACCCAAGGTCAAACCTGTAACCCCACGTTCAAGTCCATCAGTAAGTGGTTCACAGAGACCAGTCCATCAAGTTCTTCCTTCTCACTCCTCCTCACAAGTTCACTGGTCTTTTTACCATGACCACTTGTGGTTTTCCCTCGCTCTGAATCCCTTGAGCCCCTTATTTTCTCTTCTGTCTAGTCTTTCTCTATGTGAGGACCCCTCGTTGCCCTTCACCGGCCCATAAATTCCCTAAAGGTGAGAAGGATCTTTTATTCATCTTCGTGTCCCCTGCGTGCCTGGGACAGTGCCAGGTACGTGGTGGACAGTCAGTGGAAGTTTGCTGAATTCTACTTAATTGCGAAAGGGCTAAAATATTTGTCAACATCTTTGAACTGAAGTCCTTAGTTGGGTGAGAGAAGAGGCCCGGGGGTGAAACTCAGAGGAGGGACAAAAGACAGAGCCACCAGGGAAGAGAGAAAGAAGGCATGCCCTCCAGCGATGCCCAGTGACCAGCTGTTCCAGAAGCCTTTCCTTCTCATCAGTGCAGAGCAGGAGGGGTGGTCCTGGGGGCAAGGCGGTCACCCTGGGGACTCTGGCTGGAGTGGCAAACTCTTGAGGTAGGCAGAGGAGACGCACTTGGGGACGGAGCTGTCAGTGGCCTGTGTCCTCTACCAACTCACAGGGGTGGCTGAAATCCCCCCACTCAACTCATTCCTTGGAGTTAAAGAACAAAGTCCCGTAAAAACATTATAAAATGTGCACGTGAAAAGGATGGAGGCAGAAGTCAACCCTCTGGAGACATCAGTGCTCACCTGTTCGGGAAAGCCTCCACCCGGGTAGGCAGAGGGCAGGGTCTGCAGGGCATGAGACAAAAGAGGGGTGAAGGAGCCAGGTCAGGAAAGCTTCTGGAAATGACCGTTCTCCCACATGCTCGTGCCCCTTGGAAGAGCTGGCAGCTGGGCAGCACACGTACCAAGGATGCAGAGGAAGAGCACTCCCCTTCAGAGAGCAAGCCTGGGGCAACACAGCTTCTCTCTCTGACCCTCGTCCCACCCACTCAAAGCCACCACCACGAGGGAGGGACCTGGGCCTGTGTCCATCACTGCAGCCCCAGTGTCCAGTCCAATGGGCCCTCAGGAGATAGTTCTGGAAAAAATGAATGAATTAATACGGCTATAGAGAGGTGCTGAGATTGGACCCCAAGGAGAAATAGTCCTTCCTCTCTGTTCGGCAAAGGGACCCAGAAGACCAGTGGAAGTTCAGACGCACATTCCTGGAAGTGATCCCTGAAATTAGCCAAGTCCCCCAGCTAGCAGACACAGGTCCACACCTGAGGACGCACTTGACAAACTTACCCCACCAGCTTCTGAAACAGAACCGAGCTCCCTGCTGTCTTGCAGAATTTCTTCAGGGAGAAAAAGAATTTTCCTGGCCATTGGGCCAGAATAGAAAAACAAGGCTACATAAAACAGCCCTAGGAGGGAAAGGGTAGGCCAAAAAAAATATGCTCCTCTCTCCCCTATTTTTTTAGACCTGGGCTTCTTTCCGCAGCGCAGGGGGGAGGGACTCAGCCTAAAGACCCCCGCCCCCTCACCAGGACAGAGGCCCTCACAGGCAGGGAGTCGAAGAAAAGTTTTCCGAGACTGATTACCGAGAGGGTAACTGGGCACACGGAGCACATGTGAACAGGCTCCTCGTTTCCAATTCAGGACTGTCAGATGGTGATTAATGACTAACAGCCACAGAGCGGCCTTGATTGCCAAGTGCCGTATTGTTAATGCTGACACTTAATGATGCCGGACACGACTCCAGCACAATTCCACACCATCATCCACAAATAGCACTCGACGGACTTAACTGGTTAAGTGTTTGTGTGTGTGTGTGTGAAAGAGAGAGGGAGGTATAAAGGGTAGAAGAAGGAGGTGAGACGCCTATGTGTGAATTCGCCCTACGCACACGTCTATATTTTAACATGTGTCACCGTGTTGTCCCACGAGTTGGGGAGAGAGTCCACGTAACTGTATCTGCAGACCCACAATATCAACCCCAACAGAAAGGTCTCGGACACAGCGAAACCCCCCAGCCTGCCCTCCGCACTGGCCACACCCTCTGACCCCTGCTGTGGTCACCACCACCACCGCTGTCTCTCAGGGGCAGCTGGGAAACCGGCATATTTGTGAAGTTAAAGCACATGAGAGCGCGTTGAAAGAAGAAGTTGTCTAGAAGTGGGCCTGGATCCAGGGCTCCTGAGAAGCCACTTTTTCACTGAACTCAGATCAATGGTCCCTTGGCCGCCTGACTGGGCCAGCCCTCCGCTGCCAAGAGAGAACTCTGCCCCGCATTGCAGAACTCAACCCTCTCTTAGGAGAGGAACAGAATCCAGCCTATTCTAGAAACAGAGTCCCGGGCAACAGGGACAGAAAGACGGTGCCCAGCAAGGATTCTCGGGGCCCACTGAGCAAGGTGTCAGAGGGCACAGGAGAGGAGATCAATTCAAGGAATCCGTATCCACGGAATCCCAGCCTTACCAGGACAGAGGGAGGGAGGTGAAACCCAGGTAGCTGGCAATCAAGTTGGGGAAACAACAAGTGGATAGAGAAGGACAGCCTGGACACCAACGCTGAGGCCAGGTGAGCAGCACGATGCTCAGTGCCACCGGCATTCAGAGGAGAGGTGGGTTCAGAGGAGGGGCTGGAAATGTCTAGAAAAGGCAGGGAATATGCAAAGCGGTCTGAAAGATGGCAGCCCTCAGGTGGAAAGAGCTGGGAAGGCCGTTCTCCAGGTGAGGGTTTCGAAAAGTTGAATTCCCCTTTAAAGCCTCGTTCCTCCAAGTGTGGGCATAAGACCAGAAGCATCGCCATGGGCTGCGAGCCTGTTAGAAATGCCGAATCTCAGGCCCCAGCCCAGACCCGTAGCTCTAAGTCCTCATTTGAACTAGATCCCTAGGGCTCTGCTGCACAGTCAAGTTTGAGAAGCACTGCTCTAAATGCCCTGCCCAGGAAACCACAGGCAGAAGCAGGCTTGACCCAAGGGCCTGGTGTCTGCAAGTCCCCTGACATTTGCCCACAGGGCTGCTCACCACAAAGGAGACACGGGCTCCCCACAGAGTCCCCGTCTCACTCCCTGGGGCCCTGTGAACCACGGCCGGAACGCTGCAGAGAATCATCTGTGTGGGGCCTGTTGCTTTCTTCCATTTGGAGCACGGAGCCAGCTGGACGGCCGGCCCAACTCGGTTTTTAGGCTTTGCTACAACGGGAAGGCCCCAGCCAGGTGGCTTTGCAGGGCTCACTTCCGGCTGATCCCCCCTGGGGACTGAAGGGAGTGGGTCACAGGAGCAGGGGACTCTCTCCTGTGAGTGTCCTGGGTCTGGGGTCTTTGCTCCAGCCCAGGGGTTGGGACAGAAATGCCCCATGCTGAGGAATTCCGTTCATCACTGAGGCCACCTGGCCGGCCTTCACTCCGTCAGGCATTCCTAACCTCCCCGACCGCCCTGCTCCAGCCACCCTAGCTGTGGGAGGGTCAGCCTCAGAAAATAATAATCAAAAGCTAATGTTTTTTTTTCTTGTGACTCTGGGCCTAGGGGTCCCCCTGCTGTGACCCCACCTTCCAAACCCCTTAGATGAACCAGCACATCTGCCCTGCCTGGGTCCCTCCTCTTTTTTTTTTTTTTTTTTTTTTTTGCGGTACGCGCCTCTCACTGCTGTGGCCTCTCCACACAGGCTCGGGATCCGCAGGCGCAGCGGCAATGGCTCACGGGCCCAGCCGCTCCGCGGCATGTGGGATCGTCCTGGACCAGGCACGAACCCATGTCCCCTGCATCGGCAGGCGGACTCTCAACCACTGCACCACCAGGGAAGCCCGGTCCCTCCTCTTTGAAACGACAGACGGGTATATGGACTTTTTCCCCTAGCTGCCCTGTTCGTTCTCCTCCTGCCAAATAAGGCTTCCCCCAGCCTCACTAAATGCTCCTGTGACCTTGATCCTGGAGGCTGACCCCACTCTGAACTTGTAGGAAAGAACTGGGAGCCCAGAGACCTAGTTCTAGCTCCCCTGCTCCCTGAGTGGCCCGGGGTGAAGCACTTCAGATACCTGTGCCTCGATTTCCTGCTCACAGAGGGAGGGGACTGGATAAAATGGATAATCTCGAGGGTTCTTTTCAGCTGTAACACTGATTTTATTTCAGAGGATTATCGTGGGAACAAGGATCACCAATGTTACACTACACTGAGGAGTTTACAATGATACACATGCATTTGGCAATAAGGAATCTCCCTTCCTGGAATCGCCCACCAGTCTGTGTCTTTGTAAATGTCCCGTTGTCTTCATGGTTCGTGGTTTCCTGGACAGATTGGGAGGTACATGAGGGCAAAGTTGACCGTTTTTATTTCTTTTGTATCCTTTCTCGGTGACTAACCCTCAGAGAAGCCACTCAACGATGTTGCTGACTAGGTGACAGCCCGATTACCCTCCTAGCTGCGTGTTCATTTAAATGGACCTGTAAGAAACTGAACAAAAACTGGTCACCTTTGCTTCTCAGCGGGGGAAGGTAAAGAACCTCTTTTAAATAGGCATGTCTCACTTCTCTTAAGAGGAAAAACATAGTTTGCCCCCTTAAAATTAGCTGGATTTGGAAATTCAAATGGAATTTTTAATACTGCCTTGCAAACGAGCACATACCAGCATGCCCAAAGCTTAACTCCATTCCCCAAGTACTGACTGAGCGTACTGTGTGCTGAGTGCCAAACCTCTGCTCAGGAGAAGGGGGAATACGGAAGAAATACTATAAAGTAACAGAATTTTTTAACAGACATAGGACTTAGAC
>NW_021703773.1:5901525-5918803 GCF_005190385.1 Monodon monoceros | reverse complement strand
AAATCCTGTCCCAAAATACTATAAAGTAACAGAATTTTTTAACAGACTTAGGACTTAGACATCAAAATAAACCCTGTCCCATTCAAAATGGTTACTTTGGAATGACATACATTTATTCTATTCTCTTACCTTTCTCGAAACTCTTTGGAACTCTTTAAAAACCGTCGTCAAAGCCCGTCACATACTTTATTGGCAATGACGAAGCTGTGTGTTGATTAGGCGACAGAAATGTCTCTTGAAGCCAAGCTGGATGGTCAGGCTTATTCAGTCAGGTCAAGAATCTAAATAATGGGCATCTTATAATGATGCTCTTAATCGCACACAGGAAAAATGTGCCCCCTTCCCATGTGAACGCTTTGAAGGTCCTCTTTCACTGACTTGCATGAGCTCAGCTGTGTCTGTAAAACCTGATCTCATGATGGACTTCCTGGCTTCTACCCCCAACCCGCATCGGCTGTTCTCAATCCAGCAGCCCAAGAGGTTTTTTAAAACCATCACTCAGATCACGTCACTCATCTGCTTGAAACTCTGCAAGGGCTCCCATCTTACTAAGAGTAGAGGCCAAAGTCCATAGGGTGGCTCTGAGACCCGACGTGGTCCAGCTCCCTGCTCCCTCTCTGGCCTCCTCTTGCACCGCTGTCTCCTCTGTCACTGGGCTCCATCCACATGGCCTCCTTGCCGCTCCTCAAAATGCCAGGCATGCTGCAACGTAGCAGCTTTGTTCTAGAAATATTTTCTCTGTCTAAAGATCTTTTCTCCCAGAGATCCACTTGGGCAAATGCCTCATTTCCTTCAAGTCTTTTTTCAGTTCTCACCTTCTCAATGAGACCTCATTTCGCCTTGTATTTAATACCTCTATTAATAATGTCTTGTATTTAATACCTCTATTAATAATGCCTTGGGGATTTCCCTGGTGGCACAGTGGTTAAGAATCCGCCTGCCAATTCAGGGGACACAGGTTCGAGCCCTGGTCCAGGGAGATCCCACATGCCGCGGAGCAACTAAGCCAGTGCGCCACAACTACTGAGCCTGCTCTCTAGAGCCCACGAGCCACAACTACTGAGCCCGTGTGCCACAACTACTGAAGCCCGTGTGCCTAGAGCCCGTGCTCCGCAACAAGAGAAGCCACCGCAGTGAGAAGCCCGTGCACCTCAATGAAGAGTAGCCCCCGCTCACCTCAGCTAGAGAAAGCCCGCATGCAGCATTGAAGACCCAGTGCCACCAAAAATAAATAAATAAATAAAATTATTTTTAAAAAATAATAATAATGCCTTGTATTTAATATCTTCCATTCAATAACTCTATATGCACACACAGACACACATGCACACTCACCTACACACACTCACTCCTGATACCCCTTATCCCGTTCTCCTTTTTCTTTTATCTGTGGTACTTTTACTAGACTATATAATTTATCGATATATTATTTATAGTGTTTATTGTTGTCTGTATCCCCTGGCGAGAATCCAGGCTCAGAAGGGCCAGTGTCTTTGTCTGTTTGATTGAATCCCAAAAGCCTAGAACTGACACAGAGCTGGCACTCGGTAAATATATGTTGAATTGAACTGAATTGAATTGAATTGAATGATAGGTCCCAACTTATATAAAGTATAGTCCCTGTTTCCAGTTGCTTACAAATCTGATGGTGAGACCTAGAGACACACACATGAAAGTGACCGAACAGCACAAAACCACTGACGACGGTGTGGAATCCATAGTGAAGCTGTAGGAAGTGTGGCAGGGATGCGTGCAGGGCTGAAGGAGGGGGAAGGGCTGAGCTTTCTATCTAGCCGAGCGAATCTTCTTCTCGTCCCCAGCACATACCCCAATCATTTCAGCCTCTACTCATATGCCCGTGTCATCCCTCTGCCTGAAGTCCTCTATCCTCCCTGCCCCCTTCCCCAAACCCCACCACCCATCAACACTCAGCCCAGCCCCTTCCTCCACACAACTTTCCGCAATTGCTCCAGCCCTCCCTGACTTCTCTCTGTTCTGAGCTCCGATAGCACCTACATCATGTATCAGACCATTTAGTCTTTAAATAGAAACACTATGTTCTAAAAATGTCCCCAGCTCAGGACCACATCTTCTGCTTCTTCCCTCTTTTTAATAAGTCTGTGCTGTGCAGTAGAAGCAATTGACATGAGTGGCACAGCTGGTCCGTCGACAGGCAGACAGAAAAGAGGGGGGCATTCCAGGCAGAGAAAACTCAAAAGCAAAGATACCGTGGTGGGAATTGACGTGATGGGTGGAAAGATATTACACCCATAGTTCTCAGCCCACCCGAGATTTGAATCACCTGAAGGTATCGCCATGTGGGGACCCCTACCCGAGACCAATCTTATCGATAAGAGTATCGGGGAATGTGGCTTAGGCATCACTATTTTTTAAAAGCTCCCCAAGTGTTTCTAACGTGTAGGTAGAGGTAAGAACAACCATAGTATTAGAAAAAAGCAGAAGGAAGTAAAAGAAAAAGGAATGTAAAGAAAATTACAAAACAGACCTAAAAAGCTGTCCTTTTCCATTTTGTTCCTATGAGTCGGTCATGGGAATTCATCCTGGTCAGAGGAGTCTGGATGGATCAGCTGGAGACAGACCCTCCTATTCTCTGCCATGGGGAGAACAGACAGCACCAGCTAACGCGGGCCAGGCTACGGTCAATCTGTACCCGCGGGATTCAGAAAAGTTCGGGGAAACTAGAGGATCCGTTTAGACCACTCGAAATTTTATGTTACAATTTCTCCCCGTGCTAGGTTTTAGCATTCGGTTGACTCTCTCTTATGCCTGCCCATCCAAAGAGCCAAAAGAAGTATGCAAATTACAGTCAGGCTACCATTTCCGAAATTCCTGGCTAATTCTAAGCGCCGCTCTTCCCTCCACATCCTCTGAAATGGAGCAGAAGTTAAGTTGCACCTTCTCGCTCTAAAAGGTCACATGGCTCAAGTGCATTGAAGAGCAGGCCAGTAACTTGAAGAGCCAGCGAGATCTCGCCTGGACTGGTGCGTCACCTTTCTCCGCTGGTCCCTCCTTGCCTCTGCGGACCAGGAGACCCAGCTGCACTTCCCGCGAGCTGCCTTCAGGGGGCGCCAGTGCAGACCGGCCTGCCCTCCCACTCTACCCACTGCCTGCACCCCCACACGCAAACTACCGCTGTCACCCAAAGTCGCCTGTCGCCAAATGCTACGGTTAGGGATGAGGCTGACAGTACATGTGCCTGTGGGAAAGGATACGGGGCTTACACTCAGAGCAGGGAGTAAAGGATTGAGATGAAAGCTTTTCCCGAGCTGAGATCTGCTTAGGAGAGATGGGGGGGCGGGAGGGGGGGGGTCCGGTAGGGGATGGGAAGAGTAGGAGAGAAACAGAAAGGGAAATATGTTGGCACTTGGTAGCTGAAGGAGGGAGAGATGGGGTGCAGAGAGTGAGGGGGAGGGTGTATAAAGACGAGGCTGGGGCGCTGACAAGTCTCCCCAACCCCACGCTCGCGCTGGCCAAGTCCCAGCCTGGATCCCAGGGGGCCGACCTCGGGGGCGCCTCCCGGCACCTTCTCGCCCCCTGGTCCCTGTGCTGGAATCTGCTCTGGCCAACCTGTGGCCTGTCCACGCTGAACGCGGCCTCTTGAAAAGTGAAGGGGGAAGAGACTAGCCCCCAGCAGCGAACCCCATATATACCGAGAGGTAACTCGAAACCCCAGAGCTGGGCCAGGGGAGGAGGGGGAGGGGAGAGGGGGGGAGAGGTTTTTCCACTTCCATTCGCAACTGTCAGGCGGGTGATTAATGACCAACAGGTTTGGAATCGCCTTTATTGCCAGATCAGTATTGTTGCCCGTGACAGCTAATGAGGTTGGACAGGCTTCTCCTCGCTGAGCCTTATGGGGCCGGCTCCCTCCCCTGCAGAGCTCACAAGCCCTGCCAGCTTTTGTGCGCTGGAATGTTCCAGCCCCACCAGCCCCACTTCATTCTTCCAATACCACCTCCCCCCAAGGCCCTGAAGCACCATCTCACCCAGAACCTGCCCCATCCACAAAGGAAGCTGGTACCAGGGGTTTCCCATCCCCAGCCAGCTCAGAGAGACCCATCTGTTACACCCACTCCCCTAAGAGCCCTCTCCCCACCCCTGCAGGAGCTGGAGCCGTGGCATTGGGGGCACTGGTGGAAAAAAAGGAAGGGAAAGGAGCAAAAGCAAACCTTAGGGAGTTTAGGCTGAAGACAAGGGGAAGAGGCTTCTAATGCCTGCTCTAGATACTCTGAACAGCGACCTTCACAAGCCATTCCCCCAACAGCTGTAAAGCCCAAGAAGTGTGTTTGTTCCACACTTACCACTTGAGTCCAGCAAATATGTTGAGGGGGTGAGGGTGGAGGAGTGAGGGAATTTAGGAAGGGAGGTTTAATAACAGTTACTAATGATTTTTAACCAACCACCTTAAGCCTAGTTACACAAAGCCAGGTTTCAGTGCAAAAACCAACTTGGTCCAAGGTCTCTGGGTCAGGAAATACCGGCTTTGTTTTCTGCTCTCTTCCAAATAATCTTTACCTTCGTGCGGGTTCGTATCTTGATACGGTTTAGCACGTGTTTGCCTGGGGTTTAATATTTGAAGGAGTCGGACCAATGTAATAAGCAAACAGCTTAAAAGGCCCAGAAAGACCCCCCTCAGCTTAAAAATCTATTATTTTTCGATGTGATATAAATGTATTTTGCTTCTGCTCAGAGCAATTTTCCAGTTTACTCTTATTAAACCAGGAGATGGCTTAGCAGAGTTCTTGATTTATGAAACGCATACTAGATTCATTAAAACCTTAAAAGATTTAATACATTTTATCAGGACATTAAATCTGGGCAGGCTTTTTAAATCAAATACCTGCCATATTTCATCCCCCACACCCTGCACACTTACTCAAGAACACTAAAATGTGAACTGACAAACATTATGGGTGTTTCAGGCCTGATTTCTAAGTGGCATTAAAGTTCTCCCCTCCAGGATTTACAGCCCGGCCTCTCCCCATGTCTGATCTTCTCAAGAACAAGTCATTGGAGGTCATTTCAGGAGGATGAGCTGAGATCTACATTCCAAACATATACACAAATGTTTCTGCCTCTCCTGTTCCACAGCCAGGGGTTTTTACCCACAAACCTTCTCCAGGACCCACCAGCAATAACCTCCCCACCATCTTCCATCTTCCTCCAGAACCCCTCCTGGGCTCTGCTTTCATTCATCCACACTCACAGCATCTACCCCATTCTCTACTCCCCTGGTTCTCTCAGCCCGAACAGCACGTCCTGGATACAACATCCATCACACTTTGGGATGCCTGGAAAGCTTGCTGTCTCGCTCTCAATCCCCACCCCCCTTTTTGAAGTCTTTCTATACAACAGTGGTTCTCAGCTGGGGACAACTTTGTCACCATACACACACACACACACACACACACACACACACACCCCAGAGGACATTTGGCAACGTCTGGAGATATATTTAGTTCTGACAACTGGCAGGGGAGGGGAAAGGATTGCCGCTGGCATCAAGGGATAAAGGCCAGAGATGCTGCTAAACATCCGACAAAATGCACAGGACAGCCCGCAACAGCAGAGCAACAAACAAACAAAAACAAAGAATTATCCAGCCTAAAATGTCATAGTGGAAAGGTTAAGAAACCCAGCTGTGGAACCTTAACAGGTGTAAGTGGTCTCCCCCTTCTTCTGTGCTTTCATCACTTAGGATTTTGATGTACAGCTAGTAGATGGTCAATAAAATGCTTGTTGAATTGAACTAAATTTCTCTCCCGATACACTGACATTTTCCAAATTCACAAATAGAGGGAGGAAGTATGTTGCATTGACCATCAGAGGGATATGCCCACGACCTTGAGGAAGTGACTTAACCCTCTAGCCTGCATGCATTCATCTGTAAAATGGGGTGATAGTGAAACTATCCTCATGGATTACTATGAGGATCAAATGAGCTAATGTAATTTATTATGTTATTCAACAAACACTTATAGAGTGCTGATTATGTGCTAGGAATAATTTAGCACCCCTGGGGTGGGTGACACAAAGGTATATAAAATGAAACCCCTGCCCTCCAGAAGCATACATTCTTAGGAGAAGTACTGACATATAACCAGCCTATTTCAGTATGCTAGAGTGACTGCCACACAGGAAGAAGGCTCAGGATACTATGGAAACAGAGAGGAGAAGCACTTAGAAGGGTCTTGAAGGATGAGTAAGAGTTGGTCTATTAAAACCCAAAAAGCAGAATGAAAGCTGGAGGGGTGGGCTTCCCTGGTGGCACAGTGGTTGGGAGTCCGCCTGCCGATGCAGGGGATACGGGTTCGTGCCCCGGTCCGGGAAGTTCCTACATGCTGCGGAGTCACTGGGCCCGAGCCTGTGCTCCGCAGCGGGAGAGGCCACAACAGTGAGAGGCCCGCGTACCACAACAAAAAAAAAAAAAAAAAAAAAAAAAGCTGGAGGGGTAGGTAGGGGATCACATCATTAAGAGATTTGAATTTTTTTTTCTCTAGGAAACCTATGACTGGGTTTTTAAGAACACATGGGGCACTGATTTAAGCTACAAGGTGGACTAAGACGGTCACGAACATTAGATTCTTACAACAATCCAAGTGAGAAGTGATGAAGCCGGAACGAGGGCAATGCACAGAGAAGAGGGTACAGGGTCAAGGAGGAACCAGAACTTCGTAGCTAAATGGACGGGGCAGCTTAAGATAGAGGCAGAGCGTCTGGCTTTGTTGGTTGAGTGCATGGTGATACCTTTAATGAAGGAGCATGTTGGAGGAAAACCTCGAGTTCAGGCTGAGATACAATTGGTTTCCCTCCATCCGACATCTAATGAGATGGCGTGCTAGTCTGTGACTCACGGCTATCAATATGCATTTGGGGGAGTCATCAACAACCCCATAATTAGAAGACTGAGAACACAAGAGACCTTCCAGAAGGAGAAGGGAAGAGCAGGGGTTCAAGGAGAGAGTTCTGGGGAATCAGTGAGGATGCACTCACGATGGAGACTACAGAAGGAACATTCTGACATGGAGGAAAACCAGGCGGGTATGGAAGAAAGGAGTCTATCAATGATATAGAAAGATGTATGGATAAATACACACAGACAAAATGCCATACAACCTTTTTTATAATTCCTAATATTGTTATGGATTCAAGTGAAGGGGCATCCCAGGCACACCAAACCAAGCCACACCTCACACCACCAGGCCCCCTGGCATAGCTTCCCAGGGTAGCTGGCTGCTTCCTCATCACTCCCCAAATGCAGTGTGGACCTTGACCAAGCCCCCTCTCTGAAGACTTCCTCCCCTTTGCCCTCTGTTTTCCCATGAGTGAAATAAAAGTGTTGGATTAAGATCACAGCCAACAGTGTATATGTCCATCAACAGCTGAGTAGGTGAAACAAATTGTTGTACAGCTGTACAATGGAATATTACACAGCAATGAAAAGGAATGAACTCTATTCAACAACATAGATGACTCGCCAAATAATCATTCTGGGTAAAAAAATAAAAGCCAGACAACCCCCTCCCCCCAAAAGAGTAAATACTGCATGATTCCATTTATATAAAATTCTACAAATGCAAAGTAAGCTAGAATGACAAGTTGTTGCTTGGGAATTAGGGAGTGGGGGTCACAGAGAGGACTTGGAGGGAAAGATTACACAGGGGCATGAGGAAGTTTGGGGGCACGATGCATGTGTTCGTTATCTCGACTGTGGTCATGGTTTCACAGATATATATGGATGGCAAAACTTATCAACTTGTGCACTTTATGTGCTTTTTATTGTATGTCAATTATTCCTCAACAAAGCTGTACAAACATATAATCACAAAATGATCTCTAGGGGACTTCCAACTGATTTCCAACTCAATTCTGTTTTCATGATCCCTCTTTGATCCCTTTACAGAACTCTCTTCAAGAAACATCATTAGCCCCAAGTAAATATCCTTGTGTTGTTACAAGGCACCAGTCCTAGGTTTGCCAGCTGGAAAAATTCTGAGTAACCCTCAATAATTAAGGATACAGTTCGTCACTTCTCTTCCCCCCGAAGCTCACCAAAATCTTACTGGGATCAAACGTCCTAAAAGATGACCTCTATTCCCTGTGTAGGGCATTAAGTAAAGAAGAAAAATCAAAATCAAACAAAAACTTTTTCCACCATCTTCCACTCTTGTGATACAAATGAACTGAAGCCAAAGATTTTAAGAGTCGCCTGACTCCTTTGGGGCTAACATGGTTGTTGATGAAAAGGGCTCTAAATGTGAAAGAAGGGGTCTCTTCCAGCATTGGAGTGACACCCTCACCAACAATTAGTTTGTTGGAGGACTAAACAGCAATCCAGGGATTGGGAGATGCGGACGGCTGTGGCGGGAATATTTTTTTTAAATCCTGTTTCAACTTCCACCTGCAAAATGAACCAGCCCAATTTAAAGTTTCGCAACTTCTGACCACTGATCTACATTCCTGAAAGGTTACACATGAAATAAATGTGGTAAGTGTGTGTGCGTATGTGTTTTAAGTTGCATCATCATTCTCTAATTCATTTACTATAATGAAGAAAGAGACGGGGTCATTTGGATTCTGCCTTAGCAGCTTACAAGCTTTGTGATCTTGGACAATCCCTTAACTTCTGTAAGCGTCAACTTCCTCCCTAAAATGGAGCTGAACTCAAAGAGCTGAGCTGAAAATTCTACAGAATGAGAAAGGCACAGGGCCTGGTACATGGAAAACATTCAGTAACGCTTTATGAAATCTGTACTGTAAATATCTATGGGGGTGTCGTTTTGGAGTCTCACATCTCTTCCTCTGATAAGCCTTCATCTGGTTACGACTCAAAACCACGCAACTTACAGCTCATCGTTCTCTCACCTTCCGTCACATTAATAACTGGAATCCACAAAAGGGCAAGAACACATTAACGGAATTCCCTATTTAAAACAGCAACAGCGAAAGCTTATTGAACGCTTAAAATGTGCCAAAGATTGGGCTTCCCTTGTGGCGCAGTGGTTGAGAGTCCACCTGCCGATGCAGGGGATGCGGGTTCGTGCCCTGGTCCGGGAGGATCCCACATGCCGCAGAGCGGCTGGGCCCGTGGGCCATGGCCGCTGAGCCTGCGCGTCTGGAGCCTGTGCTCCACAACGGAAGAGGCCACAACAGTGAGAGGCCTGTGTACCGCAAAAAAAAAAAAAATGTGCCAAACATTGTTGTACATCATTTTCTTGGTTTGTCATTTAATCCTCGCAACAGTCCTATAAAGTTCATACCATGATCCCCATTTTACAGATGAAGAAACTGAGGCACAGATAAAGTCTTTTTCCCAAGGTCACACAGCTAATAAGAGGCTGGGTGGCCCCGGTGGTGGCCCAGGATTTAAATCCATGCAATCTGACCATGGGGTATCTGCACTTAACCACTACTCTCTACTGCAAGCTTTTTATAAATTTATTTATTTGTTTTATTTTTGGCTGTGTTGGGTCTTCGTCGCTGCGCGCGGGCTTTCTCTAGTTACGGTGAGCAAGGGCTACTCTTCGTTGCGGTGCACGGGCTTCTCATTGCCGTGGCTTCTCTTGCTGCAGAGCACGGGCTCTATGTGCACAGGCTTCAGTAGTTGTGGCGCACGGGCTTAGCTGCTCCGCGGCATGTGGGATCTTCCCAGACCAGGGCTCGAACACGTGTCCCCTGAATTGGCAGGTGGATTCCTAACCACTGCACCACCAGGGAAGTCCTGCAAGTTTTTTTTTAAATGGATTTTTAAACACATTTGTTTGACTTTTGTTAAACAAATCATCACAGACTTACCTCCGGGGTAATTTTGGATATTGAGTCATGACAATCACAGGTCTCTTAAGGAAAGAGTTTTCAGAAATGTTAGATTATCATTTAGTTATGGCTGTAGGCAGGGCCATAACTAAACAACAGACACCTGGTAAAAAGCCTCCTGAGAACGAAATCCCACCACTTCCATTCATAGTTCATTTCAAAGTTTAATAGCCAGGAAATTCTTAAATGACAACTAATTTAATTCCTTTATCTGCACGCTAAGCCCCATTCCTTGGGCTGATAAACCCCAATATTTCCATTTCTCTTATTCATTCACTCAACTATTGAGTAAACATTTACTAAGTGTGAACTATTAAAGAAACCTTTATTAAGTGTGTCGGGCCCAGTTCTATCACTGAACATGTGGAGAAAAAGCTCTCAGGTTCTGATAGGATCAATCAGGAAATTGGTCAAGTTTGTGTGCACAATGCGTGTGTTGGGGGAGGGGATGATTTGCAGTGACAGGGTGGGGAGAGGAGAAACCCTCTTTTATGGAGGTGGGCACAGAGCTCCCCAGCAGCGCCCACTTGTGGGCTTAACATATAATGAACTATCTCAACACAAACTCACCCAGAGCAAACCCCCAGGAGATGGGGAGGGGGTTGGAAATGGGCCAGTTCCATGCCTGGAAAACCTACACTTTCCTTTTCCAGTGTCCTCAGTCTGTCCAGCACCACCAGCTTGCCATCTTCCCTGTGTAAACGCTTTCCAAGTATCGAAGGCTGTAATTAAGTGGACTCTCTTCTGCGAACACAGTAACTTCAGTGGCTGAATTAGAAATGCCCTAGTGTGATGCTGCGGACCAGTGAAGGCTGCGGACTGGGAGACACAAGGTCTGGATGCTGGTTCTCGGCCACCGTGCTGCGGTCTGTTTTTACTGGGCACCTAAGGGCCCGGGATGCTGAGGAAGACGCAGTCCCCACCCTCAGGGAACTTACAGCCTAGCGGGGAGACACTGACAAGCACAAGCCCCTGTGCGGAGCGGCATCAGTTACAAGGCAGTTAAACTCCCGACGTTAAGGAAGAGCAAAGCAGGCTTTCATCCACTGCTACCCTCGCACCTCACTGAACCTAGACTTTGTTCACTAAAATTGAGATAATTCCTTCTTAATCTACTTTACGGTGCTGTAGGGACCTCAAAGGCCAAAGCTCGTAGAAAAGCATAAAGGGCAATTCAAAGTAGAGACTGTTGATTAGTTACGTAACGGTGCTAATCTGCACATTTAAAGGATGTTTCATTCAGCGGTGCTACAGGAGAGCGGAACAGAGGGGCTAGAAGGCTTGCAAGTCGCTGGTACCTGCTCCGAAAAAAAGCAAAACAAAACAAACAAAAAAACAGGCTTGACCTAACGTGGAGGGGAATCCGGAGCAAACTCCAAAGTCAAATCCTCGGAAAGTGACACGTTGGTCTGAGCACCCGCCGCCACTCGCCTCGTCCCCGGGGTCACTCTCCAGGCGCCCGCACCACCCCCATCCCGGAAATCCCAGACCGCGGTCCTGACCTCCCGGACCGCGTCGCGGGCGCCTCCTGGCGGCCACCCGCGGCCACCCCCCGCTCGGGGCGCGGGAGCGGCACTGGCGAACTAGGGAGAGAAGGGGCGTGGTCTTCTCGCGTGAACTAATGGCGTCATCGAAGCGACGGGCCCGGAAGGAAGTAGCGTGCGGAGAGGTGTGGCGGTTTCTGCGGTTGCACAGGGGTTCGGACGAGTACGGAGCGCCTGGAGGGACAGCCTGGTACGCGGCCCCCGCCCCTTAGCGTGCGCGCTTGGGCCTCGGTGAGGCTCCCGGCAGGAGCTGATCGACGGTTCCCCCCGGCCCCCAGCACAGCATCCTTTCTCCCTCGGGAGCGGGAAAGCAAGCCCTTTCTGTCCCGTCCCTTCCCCGCGAGCCTCTAGGCGGGACGGAGCGGAGGCTCTTGGAGCCTCCAGACCCGAACCAGGGCTCCTGGGACTCGCGACCCTCTCTCAGAAGAGGGCAGGGAAGGAGCGCGAGGTGGGGCGGGGGTGACTTCGGGGAGGAAAGGGTTTTTGCACATAGGACGCAGCTGCAGATCGGTAGCTGGAGGCCGCACGGTGAAATAAGCGCCTCGCAGACGTCTGCGCCCGAGTTAAGTTAGACCCGGGAGGCAGAAATCCACGCGCTGGACGCGTGGGCCCAGGCGCGCCCGATTGGGAACCTCGCTGACAGTTACCGTAGTTTTTCCAGATCATTCAGTGTTCAGGAAATGAGTCTCTGGATGCCAACTCTTTCGCGTCCTGGTGCCTGAATACAGTTGAACCCAGGAGCCCCAGAGTCTACCCAGCCTGGGGAACCCCCTTTCCCCTCTAACCATGGGCTTGGGGAACCTGTCAGTTGCAAAGTGCTAGTCAAGCATATGGGAGGGAGTGTGGCTTCAGTGCTGCTTAGATACATATATTGTTTAGGGCCAAAGGAATAACGGGGAAGGTGGATGAAAGGCCAGAGAATCCCGCCATGGAACTCGGCTCGCATGCTGTCTGTGTCACTCCAGCCTCTGAAAGGAGTAAATAATGGTTTCCTTTGAAGTGGCAGGCAATTAAGGACTGGAAGGCTCTGACCAGAATTACACAGCCACAACTGCCTGTCATCTGACATCCTCTGTAATTTGGGCCAACGTACTGCAGCTGCCTCGCTTCCCTTTTACTAATATGAGTGGCTCCGGTGACAGCCCGTTCGTGTTCACAGGAAGGGAAGGCTGTGTCCTGAACGCTGCCCAATTGGCACTGGTTCTCCCTTGGGCCACGGCTGTATCTGGAGCCAGTTAAGGAATGGTGGTGCCAAGTGAGAGCAAGGAGGAAGAGAGTTGTAGATCTAACCTTGTGTTCATACTACTACAGGCTGGACGTGAGCCACTTTCTGGAGCTCAGCTTGGGGAGGTGCTCTCGCTGTCAGAGCTTTTCTCCCGCAAGTCAGAGCGCACACGTCTTGCTGTATCTTTTCCCCCAGGGTGAACGCTCACTGATGGCTCAGTTGGGAGCAGTTTTGGCTCTGGCTGCCAGTTTCTTGTGTGCATCTCTCTTCTCAGCTGTGCACAAGATAGAAGAGGGACATATTGGGGTGTATTACAGGTAAGGCAGCGACACGGCGTAGCTTGCAACTTCCTGTTCAATGACTGGCTTTCCTAGTCAATGTTTAACAGATTCTGCTGACCAATTGTGTTTATATTTTGTTGAATAGGAGTCTTTTAGATTGAGCTTTTGTGTCAGTGACCGTGGGGAGGGGAATACACACACACGTAAATACATATATAAATGTAAATATAAAACCTAGTAGTCTGATGCCATGGATGATAATCGATAAACGTGTAGAGAGATTTAGAGAGAAAACCTAAAGACAATCATGCTCCTTGAAGATCATCTCTGAAACATTGTTTTCTCCTACTTGCCTCTGGGCGTCTTGGTGCCACAAGCTTACCTCTGACGAGTACCGGTTCTTGATGGCAACCTGAGGAGATGTAATGTGGACCTCCTCTTTAAAATTAACATTTCAGGAAGAATGGAAGAGCCTGCAGGTTGACTTGTATCCATCAAGGCAAGCTCTAGGATAGTGGTTCTTACAATAACCCATTATGTCACTTTATTTTTATTGCTCTTTTTAAAAAAAAAAGTATCTGTGACTTAATATAAAGCAAAAAAGCATTTAATATAAATCTTGGGTTGCTTTCCTTTGAGTAACCTCCATAACCAAGTTATGTGCTTTAAGTCTTTATGAGCCCCTTCTTATATGTACCCCGTAATGCTTTTTCTCTGGATGCCAGTAGCGAGTTCTAGAAGTCTGATTGGGTTCCCCTCTCCCTTTAATTATTTCTTCCCACCATCTGTTTCTATGTCCCCCAAAATGGCTTTTAATTTTATTACCATTTACATATAACTTGATTAGAAAAGTAACTGTACTGCCAAAAAAATATTTAGATGGTTTATCAAGTGTACTTAAAATTATCCTTTTGGTTCTTTGTGTCACTGGACTCCAACACTAGTACCATTAATTGGTCACTATATTCCCGGATTTAACTGCCCTTGTGGATCGCCACAAGCCCAACAGATATGACAAAACAGCTCTCCTCTCTTATCTCAAGTATAGCCAAGGATTCTGCTGTCTTTATTCCACTTTGTCTGTGTGCCCGTTTTTCTCACTGCAAAAGCATGAATAGCGGTTTTAGGTTTTAGCATCAGGCTTCCTAGAATATTAGGGTCAAGCTGAGAGGAAGACAGGGATCTGTGGGCATGGCTCTGGCACATGTCACTCTATATTAAATGTTTATGGGGCTGCAGAGAAAGTGGGCCCAAACAGTATTGATGTAACAGACACCCCTTTGCTAAACCAAGCCTGCCTCTCTCTCCCTTCTCTGCAGAGGCGGTGCCCTGCTGACTTCCACCAGCGGCCCTGGCTTCCATCTCATGCTCCCATTCATCACATCCTATAAGTCTGTGCAGGTATACTCGGCTTGTGGGGCAGGGTTGGACGACTGCAGACTTGGGTGGTGATTAGTGCATGACTTGGAATGATTTAGCCATTGGATGAGTGGATGAGTATAATGCCTTTTCAAGGAATCACTTAAGAATAAGTCCTATATATAATATAAAGTATGAGGCTCCATGAGCCACTTACTTCTGGAGTTTTACTTGATTGTTGAAATAGCTGAATGGGGTCATTGCCTTGGCCCGTCATTCCCAGCTGGGAACTATGGCTTCACTTCAAGACAAAACCAGAGAAGAATCTGTTCTGAATACGCAGAAGGAAAAATAGGATGTTTGTGCATCTGTATGTTTTAAACCACAGGCTACCAAGATAGATGGAAATAAAACATGGTAATTTTGCTGGTTCTTTTTTGAATTTCAGAGGTGTGAACATAATTGGGGGGGGTGAACTTGGAGAAGGGAAATGACATCTAAAATAGGTGTAGGATTAGTTATGACGGACCCAAAGCCAGGCTACGTTAGACTAGTCATCTCTGAAGTATGTCCAGCTAAGAGGAATAAGAAGATTCAGAGAATGACTTTTAAACTAACCCAGGAAAATATCCTGGGTTACCTCATCGGCATCTGCCCTGTAGGTTTCTTCTGCCATTCACTGTGCTTGATGGTTTTCAAAGTGCATTCCGTGTACATTATCTCATTTGAGTCTCACAGTAATCCTGAGAATGGGCCAAGCAGGTTTTAGAGGCTATGAGGTTAAATAAAGAATCTGCTGCTTCAAGACTAGTGAATGGAAGAAACGGAAGTAAACACGGGTCTTAGGACTCCTAATCCAGGGTCCTTTTCACTAAACCATCATCGCTCAGCTTGTTCATGTGGTGGTTCATTTACAGGGAAGCAGGGTGGGTACCTTTGCTTGGTTTACTCTCACACTCTGTAAGTGAGGAGCATTCATTGGGGGTATTCACATTTCACAGAGGCCAAGTTTAACCCAAATAAGTATTCAAGGCAAAGGCTGTTTGGGTTTCCCAAAAGAACTCACTTTGTTTGTCACTGCTCACCTTACAGCATCTTATGTCTCCCCTAATTCCAGACCACACTCCAGACAGATGAGGTGAAGAACGTACCTTGTGGGACAAGGTAAGGTGCCCAGAATAAAGCTGTGAAGCCCAAATAAAAGGCAAGGCCATCTGGCTGGCTACAGTAAGAGACAGTGAAAAGGGACGTACCACTTGGTGGTTTCACCAAGTTCTCTGGCCCCAAGCTCCCTATGTTCTGAGTTGAGTAGGTGGTGGAGTGCAGTAGAGAAAATCACAGAAGGGAGACAAGTTTGGAAGGGCCTTGAATGCCATGATAAAGGCCTTTAGCACACAAATAACTTGCTAGAGGAAGATAACTTTAGCAGAACTAGCTATGGAGAATGTTGGAAGGGGGAGAACTCAGGGGCCGGAAATTCAAAGAGAAAACCAATATGGTGGTCCGGTTGAAAAGTCGGGAAGGTCTGAACAGGGACAGAGTAACAAAGTAAACAAAGTAAACCACACCATAAGGAAACACTCGGACAAACACAGAATCGGAACATCCCACAGAATGACTGGCCCTATTTCATCACAAAGTCATTGTATTTGGAGGGGCCTTGGGTCAAAAAGGAGACGTAAAGATATAAGCAAATGTAATGGTGAACCTTGCTTAGAACTTGGTTCCAAAATGACAGCTATTAAAGACATTACAGAAACTGCGTTAGCCATTCTGGGCTGCCATAACAGAATGCCGCAGACTGGGTGGCTTAAACAACAGACACTTATTTTCTCATGGTTCTAGAAGCTCAAAGTCCAAGGTCAAGGTGGCAGCAAGGTTGGTTCCTGGCCTGCAAGTGGCTGCTTTGCTGTGTCCTCACGTGGCCTTTCCTCTATGCACGTGTGGAGAGAAAGATCTCTGGTGTCTTTTTCTTCTTTCCTTTACCAGTCCAGTCAGATCAGGGCCCCACCATTATAACCTCATTTAACCTTAATTACCCGTGTAAAGGCCCTGCTTCCAAATAGTGTCGCATTGGGGATTAGAGTTTCAGCATATGGATTTTGGAGAGCACACAATTCAGTCCATGACAGGAACTTCTGGGGAAATTTGGAGAAAGACTGGGTATTAGATGGTAAGGAATTATTGCTAATTTCCTTAGGTTTGGGAATGGTATTGTGACTCTGTAGGAAACTGTCATTACTCTTAGGTGATTGATGCTTGACAGGTGTTAAGGGCTAAGGTATCCTGACCGCAGCTTGCTTTGAAATGTTCAGCAAAAAAAAAAAAAGTAGATCAATCAATAGGTAAAGTGTTAACAATTGTTAAATTTAGGTGTTGATATATGAGTGTTAGTTGTACTATTCTTTCAGCTTTTCTGTATGTTTGAAATTGTTTTCTAATGAATGTCGGGGCGGGGAGGGCTGAACTAAAGTGATGGTGAAAACAAAGTGAGAAACAGTGACCATAAAACCCCACATTTTTAAGTTCTGAGAACTGCGTTACCTTCTTTAGTCTCTTCCTTTCGATTGATTGCTTTAATCAAAAGGCACTGCAGATTAAAAGGAGATGAACTACTCTTGTCTTACCGCCAAAGTTTCGTTTTTTTCTTCGCGGAGGTATTTTTAGGAGGTGTGATTTCTCACGAGATTGCGTTCTCGCTAGCAGCTCGGAAGGACTCCTGCCTGGAGAGCCTCCTGCCTCTGACCTCTCACCGCACCCCCCCACCCCACCCCCCGTGAACTCTCCTCTTTTCCTGTCAAGTCACACACCTCCCGCCACCCCCTAGGAGAGGCACCATATTCCAGAGCTTAGCCTTGACTGCTGTGTCCGTCCCTCTTCCGACAGCGGTGGCGTGATGATCTACTTCGACAGAATCGAGGTGGTGAACTTCCTGGTCCCACACGCAGGTGTGTGCTTGCCGTGCCCCTCCCCCAGCCCAGCCCCTCCCCTGCAGCCCACTCCCCCCGCCCCGCCACCGGCCCCACGCCTGCCCC
>NW_021703773.1:5749012-5901125 GCF_005190385.1 Monodon monoceros | reverse complement strand
AACAGTGAGAGGCCCGTGTATTGCAAAAAAAAAAAAAAAAAAACGAGTAGCCCCCGCTCACCGCAACTAGAGAAAGCCCGCGCGCAGCAACGAAGACCCAACACAGCCAAAAATAAAATAAATAAATGTATTAAAAAAATAAAAGCAAATGAACTTTGCAATCAGCGGTAACAGCTATTCTTGACATCAGGACTGGACAGTGATTTTTCCCAGGAATCTTCATTAAAAGGACCCTGAGTGAGAACATTCTGTAGAGTAGACAGAGGCGGAATCGTTGGCGGCACCCGTGGTCTTAATTAAGCAAACAGCCTTTTGCACTGTGTTTCAGATTTGGGAAATCATCAGAAGCACTTTTGACTTTTCTGCAGAAGAAAATTAATCTAAATTCACTTTATAGGCTTTGGATTCTCTTGTGGGGTTTGGATTCAGTGTGCTGTTTAAGAACAGTTCAGTAAATCTGCTGTTGATTTTTTTTTTAACCTCAAACTGATATAATTTCATAAAATATCTTAGTTTTCTCTCTAGCCATTGTTTTAGAACTTGTGCCATTAAATGAACGTTCCAAAGCATTTGAAACAACAAAAGACAGAAGAGCTCTAATTTCCGTGTAGAGGGAATTAAAATGTGAAATTATTCTGCATTAGAGAACTTCTCACTATCTTGCAGATGAACTTGGCGTCCTAGTAAAGTAAAACTTCTTGTACAGAGGAGCTAGGGAAGTGTGTTTGCTTTGAAATATCTTTTAACATCATTCTTGCCAGCAAGCACTGTTTTGTTTAGAATCCATGTGCATCTGCAAAGGAGAAACTCAAATCTCTAATCCTGTTCCTTGAAGTTGGAAAGTTTTTCTCTGGTCCCCTCCTCTCAGGACGCATAGCCCTGACTTTCAGCTTGACTGCAGTTTTTATCACTGCTTGCTCTGATGCATCCTCTTTGCCTGTTTTATTAAAATGTTATCCAGTACTTGTTCAGAAGTTTGTCTGAAGACCTTCTTTGTGTTCACGTAATAACATAACTTAATCTGCATCTGTCAGCATAACCATCACCTATAAACAACTTAGTACTGGTGTTACTTTGGTAGTAAACCACCATGCAAAACATTTCTTCCAGATTTTCCTAGAAAATTACTAGCCCAGGGTCACAATTTTCTGCCTTGACTCAGACAGAATTTAATCTGATAAACAACTGTGTTGTTAACTTATGGAGGGTATAGGGCATATCCCTTAAAGTTTGGTCGGTCTCCTATTTAAAATAGAAAATGTGGAATGTAATGTTTATCTCTAGCCATCAAATTGTTAGACCCATGTCAGGTGGGAGGTGCTCCCCTTATGGGCATTTCTCTCTCAGTGCTGAGAGGCTGCTGGGAACGTATCTGATATGTAGAAGTATTAAAACCCCTTGCTTAGCGATATGACAGTTGAAGAAAGTACTGTTCTCAACCCTAACAACCAAAGCATAATAATTAAACAAGTTCTTTATTTTGGGTCCTGACTAGCTTGAGCACATCACTGAACCTCTGTGGGCCTCAGTTTGAGCATCTATAACAGGCAAGGAGTTAGACTTACTGTTCCTCAAAGGCTCCTGGATCACGAATGGCCACTTAAAGCAGATGGCAGCTGACAGTAGGGAGATGGTTCTGTGAAGATGTCCCAGCCTGGTTTCGTGGGTCCTTTTCTCAGTGCTCTTCCAGGATCTTACTGAGGATCTCATGGGCGGGGGGCAGAGAAGGGAAGGCCCAGGTCAGAGCAGGCAGCCTGGGCGCCGCTGTTCTAGGGTCACAGCTAGAGGGACAGTCGGTTACAGCTCTTCCAACCCTTGTCCGTGAAGTGACTCACGTGTCATGTTTCAGACAGAGAATCAGGACCAAAGCAAACAACACATCAGACCACTTGGGCTCGTTTCCAGAGCTGTAAATTGTCATTCTTCTCCTTGTGTTATTTGATGGAGTTCCTAATGGAATTAGTCTTCCTTGGGGCTTTCCTTGACATCAGAGTCTGTTTTTCTTTTAGAAACCTCTAAAATTACTAGATTTAATGTGCTTGGCTTTTTCAAAATACCTAACTTGGCCATTCCACCTTCCTTCTTCGTGAAAGCCAGGCGGCCACCTTCTGTTGCTGCTGTTTCTAGGGAAAGGCTGCTGCCTGACTCAAAAAATGTGCTCGAGTTGTTTGTCCTTTTAAAGCTTAGTTCCCTTCTGGGCGAGGCTGATATCTTCTTGAGGCCCCAGGGAAAGGACACGCTCACGTCTGGCTCACATAGAGGACCGAGTGGGCCTCCCGCTGTGAGAGTCTTGCAGGGCGTCTTTAGACATCCGAGCTCTGATGAGCACTCTGCCTCGGGAAGACCTTTTGCCTGTCAGGTGCATTCATGAGCCGGTGTCTTGCCTTGCACTCTACCGCCATACTTCCCTCCTCCCTGCCTGAAAAGTGTAACAGCTCCTTTTTCTATCTCTCTTGATTCCAGATCAGATTGATGAAAATCTCAAACTGGCTTTGCAACAGGACCTGACCTCCATGGCGCCCGGGCTCGTCATCCAAGTAAGCACCGCCCTGGTGGGAGCCCTGCCATCGCCCCCCGACCCCCGAGGAAGGTGCATCCCCTCTTCCAGAGGATGTCCTGTCTGTGCAGGAAGATCAAGGATTGGTGGGAGCTGGTCCCTCAGCCCCTCACCTCCCCATCAGGTGCTGTTTTTATCCCTCTCCAGGCTGTGCGGGTGACAAAGCCCAACATACCTGAAGCCATCCGCAGGAACTACGAGCTGATGTGAGTGTGCCCGGTGCCCCAGCTGTAACCACCGCTCTCCCCTGCCTCCCGTTCATCCCATCCCGGGGTTGATCGACGCCGGGCCAGGCATCCCCTCTTGAGTATTTGTTACAGCGCACCACCCTGGAAGATGGGGCAGGCATGTCAGGACGCTCACCTGGGCTCCGCAATGACAGAGCAGGGATGCTCTTCAGAGGGCCGGGGCGGGGGCGGGGGGAGGCGTGTGGCATTTCACGCTCGTGCTGAAGAAGACGGGGAGCGGCGATTGCGTGGGCAGGCAGGTGCCTTTTACTGAAGTCAGTTATGCTTTATTTCCTACCAATGAGTTTTGGAGGAGAAGGCAAGCCATGTTACTGCCTGCAGCAGAGCCGCTTCCACCTGGGACATTAAAGAGCCTGCCAGGAGAGAGGAAGGAATGACAGCTTGCGTCCCCCGGGGCGGGGGCAGCTTGTCTTCTCCAGGGCACAGTGAATCTCCGCAGAAGCTGGTCCCCAGCGGCCTCACAGCTGTGCATTTTTCTCCCCTTCAGGGAAAGCGAGAAGACGAAGCTTCTGATTGCAGCCCAGAAGCAAAAGGTGGTGGAGAAGGAAGCCGAGACAGAGCGGAAGAAGGCCCTCATTGGTCTGACTGTGCTTGTGGGGTCCCCTTTCAGAGCAGACAGGCTGGGGAGGGTGGAGAGATTCAGGAAGCCTGGGGCTCGGTCCTCCGAAGCCCTGCCACACGCGGGGTCGGCCTGCATCCCCCGGAAACAGAGCTGAAATTGTCAGATCACAGCCAGGGATCATGAGTTCTGAGTTTCCACACATCTCTTAAATGAAAAGAGCCCTTCCAGTTAATTCCTCATTCACAATAATAGTAACACTGATTGGGCCCTTACTATGAGCCGTGGGCTTTTCTAAACGCCTGCGGGTGAATCATCTCGCTCCTCACACACCCACCCCTGCTGGGTGAGGAAGGCAGCATCCTTAACCTCCTCTCACTGAGCTGAAGCACACGGAGGCTAGATTGCTGCCCACGGTCACATGGCAGAGAAGTGTTGGAAACGGGGTTCAAATCCAGGGACTCTGCCCCTGAACCCGGCTTCTTTACCACTGCACCAGACAACCAGCCACAGCCTTGGCCACTTCCTAAAGTGCAGTGGCAGGAGGAAACCTGTACCTCAACCCTTAAAACATTCCTTTGGGAGAAATACCCCGTGAATTGGGAGAGGGAGCCTGCCATGGCTGCCTCTGGGCCAGTGGCCCTTCACCCGAGCCCACCCGCTGCCCTGCATCAGGGCCTCAGATCAGGTGAAAGGTGCAGTGCAGTCAAACTCTGGAAATATCGGGACTCTAAGCCTTTCTCAACTTCATTAATACAGAGGCAGAGAAAGTGGCTCAGGTGGCAGAAATCACCTATGGGCAGAAGGTGATGGAGAAGGAGACGGAGAAGAGGATTTCGGAAATCGAAGGTGAGCGAGAGATTCCCGCCTGCCTTTTCCTCAAACCCCGCTCTGTGGCCGGGGGGGTGGGGGGGGGGGAGAGTCATTTCCTCTGCTCTGTAATCTCTGTGCTCAGATGTTATGGTTTCTTTGGAACATCCCTTGTTCTCTGTGCTCTGACTTGAGTTTTGGGGAGATTCGGTCCAGGCTGGCATTAATTTTCCACTTCAGAGAGATTCAGTCATTCATCAGATTTTAGTTGGGTGCCATCAGGACTCTTCTGCCAGGCTTAAGAAAAAGGGAGATCACGTGGTCCCTGCTGTGTTGGGCTCACAGTCTGGCATTGGAAGTAAACCAAGAAGCTAGGTCCAGACAGCAGCTCTCTCCCCCCTGCCTTACCCGCCCCCCTCCTCAGAAGCCCGTGAACACCATCGTTTTGGCCTCTCAGGGTCCCTGTGGATGTTAAGCTGGGTGTGAAGAAAACAGCTTTCAATACCGACACCACGAGCTGGAGAGAGGTGTTGTCTTTGCCAGCTTCTCTGAATCTCACTCACCTTCAGTCCCTTGCACCTCAGCTCTCACCTCATTCCCACCACCCACCTTCTCCTCCATGTGGTGCCTTTATATCAAGCAAATTCTAGGCCAAAAACAAGACCTCAGGGCCCAGCTTCAGGCTGCACAGTGCTGTGTCCAGTAGTACTCACGATGGGGCCTTTCGGGCTTTGCAGGTGCCCGTGGAGGAGCCAGTTAGGCCTTTACGGATCAGCGGCTCCTCACTGGGGAGCTCTTAGCCGAACAGCACATTTTTATTATAAACGCAGGTCACCAGGCGCTAAGGCCAGTCGAGTTGGCCGCATGCACCCCAGCCAGCCTGCAGGCTTCCACCACCCAGGGCCTTGCTGAGGCTGTGCAGTAAGAACCCACCCCCAGTCCCCGCTTGCTTCCCAGGCTTTTGCTACAGCTGTTGCTCATGCAAGGCTGGCCTCATTCCCAAGGCCAGGGAGTAAATATCAAAAATTTTGCATCAGCTTGACCGAAAGCTGGTCTGAGCAGATTAAGGAAGCAGATTGCAAAGTAGAAGTTTAAATGTGTCTTAGTCCAAACAGGTGTTAGTCTAGACCATGGCATGTCATGCCCTTCAAGTTGTGCCAGCTTAAGCGCTGCTAATTGGAGCCTTTCTGAAATGATTGGTGGAAATGAAAAGGAAGCTGAAGTTGGAGAGGGGCTGAACTGTTTTGTTTATGGTAGTCCATTTCAGGGCAGATCCACCTCGGGCCGTATCCAGAGCCTTCTTCGGGCTTCCCTTGGTCTTGCTGTGTACTAGGAGGGGAGAGCGCTGGGGTGGAGAGCTTGGAGACAGGAGGTTGAGGCGGGTCCCGTCCCTCTCCTCACAGGCCACAGAAGGAGTAAGCGGCTAGAAAGAGGATGTGTCTCCACGATGCTGTCAGAAAAGACACTGTCGGGCACAGCGGCAGACTTACTCAGAGTTAGCTAGGCCCCACCACCGGGAGATGCTGTCAGAGTACTCTTCCATCTTGGTCGATTTTCACAACCACTTGTGAAACAGGAGGAAAATGCCTTTTCCCCAGTTTCATAAATGAGGAAATCAGAGCACAGAGAAGCCAGAGCACTGTGCCCAGGGTCACGGAGGCAGTCGGGGAAAGTGGTGGGGACTAGCCTCTGCCCTTCACTTCACTGCGTTCTTCTCTTAAGATGCTGCGTTTCTGGCCCGGGAGAAGGCCAAGGCGGACGCCGAGTGCTACACTGCCATGAAAATAGCCGAAGCAAATAAGGTAAAGGCCCAGCGCCGCCTGGCCGCCAGAGGGCGTGTGCCCGGCTTGAGAGTAGCCGGGTGGTTGTAAGAACACGGCGCCTGCCCCAGCCCCTCGTGGTCGCGAGCGAGGACTTCTGGGCCGTGTGGGCCAGCGCCTTCCCTTTCCCTTAGCTGGACCCTGAGAGAAGTTTGATTTTGCTGGTAAACAGAGAAACCCCTGAAACTCTCGCAGTTCTCACCTTGAGGGCCTGAGATTACTGTCTCCCAGAGAAGGGGTTTCGCGGTTGCTAACGCAGCATTGAGACCTAACCTGGCCCCATCAGAGTCGGCCTTCCTCGCTTTCCTTCCAGCTGAAGCTGACCCCCGAGTATTTGCAGCTGATGAAGTACAAGGCCATCGCTTCCAGCAGCAAGATTTACTTCGGCAAAGACATCCCTGACATGTTCGTGGACTCTGCGGGCAGCCTGGGCAAGCACTTGGAGGCGCTAGCTGACAAGCCGAGCTTTGGCTTAGAAGAGGAGCCCTCGGAGGCAGACACGGAGGAGAACTGAATGTTTCTGTCCCCAGCCGCACATGACCCTCAAAGAGATCTTTATTTTTTAATGATGAACCAGCCCTCCCTTCCACACTACCTTCTTTGACTCTCTTCCACGTACTGTGGTGAAAAAAGAAGAAACGGACTTAAACCTATTCCCCTTCCTGGGAAGCGGGGGTAGGGACTGATGAATTGGGGTTTTCTTCAGGTAAGTAGGTTACGTGGCTTCTGTTAAGATTTGGAAACCATGGGCTGGACCTTTGATCTCCAGGCACTGATTTTCGCCCTTTTGAAGCTGGCTTAATTAGGGATGCTATTAATAAGAAGTGGGAGAAATGCAGGGTGTCGCCTCCGATCGGACTGCCCTTATTTGGGGAAAGGTAGTCCAGTGTTCTCAACCTGCCTCCAAGGTGGGAGATGCCCGTGGGTGAGGCCCAGCTACCGAGCAAGTACGTGCTTGTAAGTTTGCCAGCAGAGCTGTGGAGAAACGGCTGCGGTGGATGTTGGCTTTCCCGGCGCTCCTGGCCGTGAGCCCGTGGGTTACTGCCGAGGCCCGCTCTCTGGAGCCCTGGTAAGGAAGAGCTGGTGCTATAGGTTTTGCAGGCTTTTCTACACACCACCCTCCTTGCCCCAGGGCTGAAAGCGTGGTGGCTTCCGACCACATTTCCAGGGTCAGGGTTTGGCCGCCACCACACAATTCTTTTTAAAACTCTTCACCTATTCTGTGATTTGGTTTTTTTCTCCTCTTAACCTGTTCGTTGGTTCCACTCAGCATCAAGAAGACAGGAATGAAGAACTCAGGTGTCTTCAAAGCTGCTGAAGTGGGACCGTGCTATCTGTTAGCCACTGTGGTACCTGCTTGGCAAACTGTGCGCGTTCCTTGAGATCAAGTGTCTTTTCATTGCTGTGGGGATCCTACGGTTGAAGACCTCCTCTGGGGGAGGAAGAAGGGCTCGTCCAAAAGATTCCCCAATCTCAGTGCCTGTGACTTGTGCTGGGGTCTGTCTGATGTAGTGATAAGGGGGAGCCCGTTCGCTAAGCGGCCGGAGTCTTTAAATCCAGGGCTCCAGGGGTCACACCGAGTGTTAAATCTCCAGAGACAGCTGTGTGGGTACGAGTTCATGCCCTAGTCCCTGGGTCAGAAGGACTGCATCAGAATCCACTGAAATGTTTTTTCATTACTAATTGGGAGATTTGGGTGGGGGGAACACAAAGATGAAAAAAAGGTTTTCTTGTGTCCTGAAGTTGGAGTTGGGGGCAGGAGTGTGTACCAGGTCGCTAAGTGGAGGGCAGCTGTCTGGAGTGAACTTGCAAGCCTGTTGGTATCGTCCACGACAAGCCCTGGCTGAGGATTTGTTATTAGCTGCCCCCCTCCAAGAAGAACTCCCACTGTACCCCTCTTTTCTCGGTGAAACTACAAATGATACTTTCTGGCACAGATTTCCATCTCATTTTTGATCCCACACCCAGACTTCTGATTAATCGAATGACCCCAAAAGTCGGGCTACCTTGCTTCTAAGTAGCACCAGGCTCTTCGGGAGTTGGGGGAGCATTCAGCCGGCCTAGGAATACACAAAGGGTTAATCCCTCTTAATTTAAATGTTGCCCTTCTCTGTTCTAATTTGTGGGACTTAGAATTCTCAAACCTCCATTCCTGGTCACACTTTGTGCAGGCAGCCAAATGTTCCTGGGAGTGATGGATTTTAACGTGCTCAGAAGGCCTTGCAGAAGGCAGTTAGTCTAAGACCAACATAAGGTATCCATCATTAAGATACACTCACCCTCCTCCCACTTCAGTGCCATTAGTCACTTGTTAGGAGTACCATGTCACATCCAGCATCCCTGATTTACGTATTCGTCGGCTCCTCTGCTCTGAGACCGGCTGCCTAAGCCTCAGAAAACACTACTTCTCTCCAGTGGAATGCGCAGCAAGGACATCTCAGCCTCTCTGAATAGCAGGCTTGCTCAGATTCCTAACCGGAACTTCTCTCTAATACTAGCATCCTGTGATGGCTTGTCCCTTGCTAGAGCACAAAGGAGCCTCGGTGACGTCCTGCTACACCTGCCCCCCTTCAATGTCAATGTCACTTCTTCTTTAAGCAAAAAATGTAACTGTTGTAGTACCCATTCGTTTAACTCCAATGTTGTCTGTACCTGCCTGAATAGGAAAATCATGGAAATGGGCTGTTTTCTTAGCTTGGGACAACTAACCAGTCTGTCTGTGTGACTTCGTTTCTGTAACACTTACTAGAAAACCTGATCTGAAAACATTTGAATTCTAAACATGTAAACTGTGACAGCCTGCAATTTTGCAGGCAGTAAAGTCATGGCTGCTATTGATAAATGGACCCTCTATCAAAATAAGGAACTGTTTATAAAAGTCAGTTTTTGTAGGACTTTCCAAGGAAAAATCACCTTGGTTGAATGTTTCTCACTCATTAAACTTTGCAGAAGTGATCTATATTCAGTACTGTTTTTAATCACTTTTTTTAATATCAGGACAGAATATTTGAAAGGAAGCCACAGTTTGTTAATTTTTATATGACTAAAATAAATTCGGAGGGATCTGCGATCATATTAAGTTGAGAGAGGGAAAAAAATCACTGAAAGAATTTTAGCAATATAGTCATCCCTCGGCATCTGCAGGGGACTGGTTCCAGGACACTCCCGCCGACCCCATACCAAAATCCGTGGATGCTCAAGTCCCTTATATAAAATGGCCTAGTATAGCTGCCTCTGTATCCGCGGGTTCCACATCCACAGATACAAAGGACCGACTACATTGATCCGAAAAAAGTAGATGTTTTATAAATGATCTGTTGCAGTTTCTATGAGTCTCTATCTTTCAACACAGATAACTCCACCATATATAAACAGTGAAAGTAAGAGCTTCATATTTACTGACTACGTATTTAAGTTTGATCGAGGATAAGTTGTATCCTGACTAGGGGTCACTCTGCCTCTATGGACTTAACCACTGCTTCTTTAGTTCTATTCAGTAGGGTTCTAGCCACTATTTCTGGTGTTTCCTTTTAAAAGAGGTAATAGCCAATCATTTTGTGTTTGTATTTCCATTCCTCTCTATTTCTGCTTTTGTGCAAGCTGGTGATTGAACAGTCAAAACTAATTCTACTTGCAAAGAGCCCCGAGGACTGAATGACCCCCTTTGAAACTGAGAAATGAGTGTTGTTATATTAGTCACTCCACAAATGATATGCTGGATCAGTTGCCTTGGGCTGATAGATGGAAGAACTGTTTTAGACAACTCTAAAGGTGTGATTTGATGTCTTAGCTTTATTTTCAGTCTTGCTAAATAAAATGAGTCTTTGTATTTTTTTTATTACAGTGAAATTTAGCAATAGCTAATATTAGATTAGGTGATATAAAGAGATAAAACATTTCTGCCTAGTGAGTTAAGTCGAGCCCCAAAAATATATTCAGATGAATATCTATTCCCATTATCGATGTAGAAATAATAAACAGCTTATTTGTGAAAATGGCATAACTCTTGGTAGGTGCTACGGAGATTTATCGTAAAATACTCCATACACTGCTGCAGTTCTGCTCCAAAAGAGCAGAGGTACTTTCTGCTGACCCAAAATATATTTTGATATCAATTCGGTAAGAAAGTCGCAGTCTCTGTCTGGGAAATATGCCCAGCCTAGAGTTGCCGAATAAAATACAGGATGCCCAGTTAAATGTGATTTTCATATAAATAACGAATAATTTTTAGTATAAGTATGTCCCAAATATTGCATGAGACATACTAAAAAAGTATTCGTTGTTTATATGAAATTCACATTTAACTGAGCATCCTGAACAGTTGTCCCTTGAACAACACGGGTCCACTTTTACACGGATTTTTTTCAATAAACACATACTACAGGACTATTCAATCTGCGGTTGGTTGCCTTCGCAGGTGCAGAACCACAGATAACGAGGGCCTGCTATAAAGTTGTAGGCAGATTTTCGTCGATGCCAGCCGGGGTCAGTGCCTCTAACACCTGCATTGTTCAAGGATCAACTGTATTTTTATTTGCTAAATCTGGCAACCCTAGCCCATGCTTTCTCAGGTTTTTCAATGGTGCTCCCAAACTTTCTCTGTTGGTTGGAGAGCCCAACACAAATACTATGGATTTACAATTGAATAGGTAAATTAAGAATGTAGTTTCTAGAGTTAGACTGCCAAGATCCAAATCCCTTCTCTACCACTTCTTAGATGTATGGTCTTGAATAAATTCTTTAACCTGTCTGAGCCTCAGTTTCTTCATCTATAAAATGGGTTGAGTGGATGAAATGAAAACGCATTGTGAAATGAAACGCATGTGAAGGGGTTAGCACGGTGCATAAGTGTTCAAAAATAACTTATTTTCAGTCATCTGGAAAAACAGGCTAGAAAACACACAGGTAACTAAGTGGGGAATCAAACAGATGTGATAACATGGAATAAGATTACAGGTAGGATAGCACATAGAGGAAGAAAGGAACAACACTGCAATTCAGCAAACGCAGTATTGAGAATTCGTACTTCCAGCAATGCAGTAGACAGGTAGAAGATTAGCCAGTTTGGCCCTGTTGAAATTAATAGCCCACTTCTGGGCTCCAATTAAAATAAAAAGAAGACTTGTAGAGGCTAGAAAGAAAAAATGTTAAAACCGAAAGAAAAAAAGTAGTTAAAAGCTAAATCTCATGGGTTGACCCCAGAAAAGGCAGAAGGGGAGTTTAGCAACTTCACTTTTATAAAACTTGCATGATTGTACAACACAGGGAATATAGCGAATATTTTAAAATAGCCATAAATGGAGCATAACCTTTAAAAACTGTGAATCACTATATTGTGCACCTGTAACGTATAATATTGTCCATCAACTATACTTCAATTTTTTAAAAAAGTTGCGGGGTTTGCCTGGTGGTCCAGTGGTTAAGACTCCACACTTCCACTGCAGCGGGCACGGGTTCGATCCCTGGTCAGGGAACCAAGATCCCGCCCGCCTCATGGCACAGCCAAAAAAAAAAAAAGGTTGCATCATGGCCAGCTAGATAGTCTAGCTCCTCAGAGACCAAAGAAGAGGAAATGGGCTCGCAGAATAGAGCATTTTGAAAGATTTTACTTTAAGACTGGCTAAAATTTGAAATAGGGAGAAGTGGTTATCTGCAAATAGAGAATAAATCCAGGGATTATCACAGATAACATTTTCTTCTCTGATGGTCTTGGGGAGATTCTGTGCTGTTTGGGATGGTTTAAATGTCATCCTCTCTATATGAAGTATCGAATGATCTCTAAAGGTCCTCACCAGGTCTAGGGTTCTAGAATCTATATTGACATTTCAAAAGCCAAATGTGACAGTATGTTTGCTGAGGGATTGCTGACATGGCTTCTCTACCTGAATTCATTTAAACTGGAACATGGGCATTATTTTTCCATTTCTCTTCAGAGCCAAGTAACCAGGCAACAGTAATTTTTTATTATTTTATCTTTTTTTTTTAATCCCCCTGAAAGAATCACAGTAAACTCAAAAGAAACTTTTTTTTGGCCACACCGCGCAGCATGTGGGATCTTAATCCCGACAGGGATGAAACCCACGCCCTTGGCAGTGAAAGTGCAGAGTCCTAACCACTGGACAGCCAGGGGATTCCCTAAAGGAAATAATTTTTAAATCCATAAATGTTTTTCTCATAATTCAGGGCCTTAGACTACAGAGGTGTATATTTTTAAAGTTTGATGGCATTTATGGTGAGTAAGTATACTAGATTTTTATAAAATTGTTTATGAAACCGGTTCCTCTGGGTATTTGGCTTTCTAATCTCTTTTCTTCTTTGTCCTTGCAAACTGTTGGAGCAATTTAAAGACAATTACTAGGGATGAGGTGATTTCAGACTTGCATTTTTCAAGAATTAAGTAGTATGGAAGGATGAAAGGTTAAATTAGATGGTTGATGTCCCAGGAAGAGGAAGAAACTAAAAAAGAAAATAAGGAGGAAAAAGTGGAATAAAATTCATTCAAAAGTGCAGCTAAGACGTTTAAAAAGAAAATTGGAAAATGGGAAATGATAATGAGACTGGGGTCCCCATGATCTTTTTGCCTTTATTTCCGTTTTTATAAGGTCATAGAATGTTAGAGATGAAAAGTATCTTAGAAGTGAATCCACAATAAATCCTGTCCTACTCATCTTGGTCTCCCCTGGTTCCTTTACAGAGAAAACGTCTCAATAAATGTTGACTAATGGAGGGACTAGTGTCCACTGAACACTTGCTTTGGGGAGCACTCTGCTAAGTGTGTGTCACATGCTACCTTGATTGAAGTCTGAAGGAGATATTGACGGACTCCATTTTATAAATGAAAAACTGAGAAGTTCAGTTACTTGTCCAAGATCACAGCTTAGTGATGAAACCAAGATTCAACTTGTGTCAGTCCTATGCCCACCATCACCCAATCTTGCCACCACTATCCTTATTAACTCGAAAGCTTAAATCACTCTTCTGATACTTTTGGGGGAGCCATACTCACATACACCATTGGGATGGGGAGGTTGACCTTGTAATTCAAAGAAATGACCTGACCTATTAATGAAGTTACTTCTACTTATTGTCATAGTGAGCTATCACCTGGATTATACATCCCTTAGTTCTGTTAAGTATTTATGGTCTTTAAAATGTTTTCTATATAGCATGCTCACCCAATCCTTCCGCTATACAGCCCTTCACCATGATCCCCATCACCGTAATCCCTTTGTTCCTTCTACCACTGACTGCCGGCTAGCGCCTTCCAACCTTGCACCTCTACCACAAGCATCTATTAGTATATTCACACCATGAAGGGCTAGTCTAGTCATTTTTTAATCTTTATCACTTTGGCAGGAGTAGAAATTATCAAGTCCAGAGACATTTTACTTGAACACAATTACTGCAACCCTAGTTTACAGATAACCCAGTTTTGTGTTCCTGGTAGATGGAAACTTCCCCAAAAGAAGTCCTTGATGACAAAGACCCTAGGTTCTGCTCAAAGTGATTTTCCCAGAGCAGACATGTGAAATTCTAACTCAGTTCCCAGGGTCTGGGAAGACGGTGAGAGAAGAAAGTACGAATGTTGCCCTTTCTTTCCAGAAGGCTCAAAGTAAGCCCAGTCACCTCAAGACAACATGGAGCGCAAACTTTAGCCCTTTCTCCAACGTAATAGCATCTCATTCATGAAGCTGAATTAATGCTTGAGAGTCTTTCAACAGTACAGCAGTACAGCCAAGAATGTTTTCCACAACAAAATCCGTCTCTACTTGCCTCAGCACCTACCATTTCACCATCCGACTATTAAACTTAGTATTTTACTGCGCTAATCTTTTTTAAAATTAATTTATTTATTTTTGGCTGTGTTGGGTCTTCGTTTCTGTGCGAGGGCTTTCTCTAGTTGCGGCAAGCGGGGGGCCAGTCTTCATCGCGGTGCGCGGGGCTCTCACTATTGCGGCCTCTCTAATTGCCAAGCACAGGCTCCAGACGCGCAGGCTCAGTAGTTGTGGCGCACGGGCCTAATTGCTCCGCGGCATGTGGGATCTTCCCAGACCAGGGCTCGAACCCGTGTCCCCTAGCATTGGCAGGCAGATTCCCAACCACTGCGCCACTAGACTTCCCTACTGCGCCCCTCATCCTGTTTGTGATCTTCATATGGCCCAGAGCTACACACATAGGAGACACAGGAACTGGGCTGAATGTGTGCAGAGCCCAGGCTGGACTGTCTAAAGCTGCCTGTGCTCTCCTCCCAGAAGGCAGCACCTGCCACCGGGGGGACTGCGGCGTGGACAGTCCGAGTTGAGGCTTGTCGTCCAAACTACACACTGGGTTTTGTAAATTAAGTATCAATACAGTAAGAATTCAAAGATCTCATTAAGTTTTTCTATTGGTTACATATTGAAACCTTACTCTGGATATATTGGGCTATATAAAATGTATTTTTTTAATGTGCCTATTAGAAAACTTTAAATTACATATGTGTCTTACACTGGGCAGTACTGGGCTAAAGGATGACCAGAGGAAAATAACCGTACATTTGAATCCTGCCATGTTCTTTGCAGTTTTCTTTTATATCTCTTAACGGTTCCTCCCGAGAATCATCTGAGCTAAAAGGCATGTCTCCCGCCCCAGCAGCTTCTCCTGCTGATCCGCGAGCAAAGGACCCCGGGAAGAGGACCTCGGGCATAGGCCAAGTTTTCTGCGTCCTTTCGGTTCCGCGGGGGTGGCCGAGACACCGGACGCAGAAGGCCCGCCCCACGGCCCGGGAACTACGCTAGCAGCGCCTCCGCACCCAGGAGCCACGCCGGGCTTCCGCGGCGACCTTCCCAAGATGGCGCCGTCGAGGGGCCGGGGCCGGGGCCACCGGCCGCACCGTCCCCGTCCCGCCCCGTGCTGACGATTGGCTGAGATGACTCGGTGATGAGCGGTGATTGGGCACACGGAGACGTGAGCTGGGCGGGACCGGAAGGGGTCTCAGCCTGGGGAGCGGGGGTCCGGGCTGGACGTTAGGCCCTGGGGGATGTGGAGAGCTGGCAGCATGTCCGCGGAGCTGGGGGTCGGCTTCGCCCTGAGGGCGGTGAACGAGCGCGTGCAGCAGGCGGTGACGCGGCGGCCGCGGGTGAGGAAGGGGACCGCGTGGTGACGGTGGGCGGCCGCTTTGAGGCGGGGGGGGGGGGGAACACCTGCGTGTAAATGGGTCGTCACAGTGACGCAGAGGGGTCTCCCGGAGGGGCGGGACCTGCCCGCCGCCTTGGCATTGGCGCGGGTTGCAGAGCCCCCAAAAGGCTAGCGAAGGGGTTCCTCAGCTTACGTCAGGTTTTCTGGAGGTTGGCTTGGTCGGAGCAGAAGGTGTCGGTATCCCGGGAAAATGACCAGTCTCCAGGCAGCGCGATCATTCTCCATCCCGCTTCGTGTTAGGGGTCAGCAGCCTTGGCGGATGGGAGAGGGTCCAGGCCTGTGCCCAGAGGCTGCAGGAGAAGACGTCCACTACCAGAGCAGCCAAAGGAGGCCAGGTCTGCCGGAGATCACGTGTGTGGCAGCGTCTAAGCTAGTAGATGCTCAGTAACTGTCAGCCCCCCACCCCTCTCGCTGGCGCAGGACAGGGTGGATTGGCCCGACTTGGGAGGGAGGCACCAGAGCTGCACTTGCGCGTTTGGGGCAGGAGGGAATTGACCTCCAATCCGAAGCAGTTTACGGGGAGATTTTTTTTTTCCCTATATATATTTCCTCTCCTGTTGGAAGTTCACTAAACCAAAGGTCAGTATCTTCCCCCCTCAGTGCAAGTTCAAGCTGAATTGTGTGGAGTAAGACAGGCTTGAATAGAGAGGTCAAAGTTTTCTCTGATCGAGCATTTATGGTGTTAGAGCTGAGAATGCTGGCCTGGAGACAGAAGACCTGTATTAGTGTAGCCTTTATTTGGCTGTTACTTAGACGTTACCTTGAACAAGTCACTTAACTGCTCGGGCTGTCAGTTTCCTCATATGTACAGGCAATGGAAAGCTCTAAGCTCCCTTCCGGCATTAGTTTTTTGTGATTCTCCAAGAAAAAGCTAGAGATTCCCCTAATAAATAATCATGCTAGGGGGTGCTCCCAGCATAACTTTCAGGCAGATGGGCTGCCTATTCCACTTTTTTCTCTAGAAACTGTCAATTCATCCACATAATCCTAGGAGTTATGACATGGTCTCAAAAGGTTGGCAGTGCAGCCCTCAGAAGGAAGGGGAAACTCTTTGCTAATCATTGTAACTTTTCAGGCCCTTTGAGAACTCTGTGATTCTGTAAAAATTCCAGAGGGTGATGGGGTACATGAAAGCCATATGGGGATAGGTGAATCTCTTCCCTGTGTGGATTTGGTTATAGCAGAGTCCAGGGAAGCCGCTCTTTATGTAATGGCCATGACAGGGGGGTCAGATAGGTCTAATCCTGAGTCCAGAGCCTTCTGTGTCCTTGCCTTAGTTCTGCCGCTGGTTCTTGATTCGATTGTACAAGACGTTACAGAGTTGCCCTAAGCAGGCTGCTTTTGAGAGTGCCTGTGGGCAATACTGATAATTACCCCAGGACCCAGATGAGTTTCCAAGACTGTTGACCTCGGGGTTTCAGAAGCCAGAAGTGGCCTCCCTTCTAGTCAGAGAGCAATGCCTTCTCTTGACAAAGTGATTCTTAAACCTCCAACCTTGGCATGCAAGAGACTCATCCGGAGAGCTTGATTTAAAGGAGATTCGCAGACTCCAGACTGAGATTCAGATCCAGTGGGTCTGGAGCAGGACCCAGGTGATGCTGATACTGTCGGTCAAAGACCAGGCTCTATGGAAATCCTGCTCTTACTTACCTGCCCAGCTCTCCTGAGAGAGAAGGGTCTTCTGCTAGATGTTAAGGTAGCTAGCGTATTAGAGTTAGATGCCACGCATACAAAAGACATTTGATCAGCCTCATTTGACACTGATCTCCCTGCAGTATTGGAAAAATGGATCTTCCAGAATGCCAACTTAAAGATCTCTGCCAGTCTCTTCTACAGGATGTCCTACAGGGCTTATTGGGATAATATTCCCAACCTTTGATTCACCTGGGTCTTTTCCTCTTGGCAGGAACTCCCAGCCATCCAGCCCCGGCTAGTAGCGGTCAGCAAAACCAAACCTGCAGACATGGTGATCGAGGCCTACAGTCACGGGCAGCGCACTTTCGGGGAGAACTATGTAAGAACCCTTTTCCACACTGCCCTCGGAAGAGTCACGTATGCCAGGCTTCTGACTTGTTCTGTTTTTACCCTTTAGGTTCAGGAACTGCTTGAAAAAGCGTCAAATCCTAAAGTAAGTGGAATCTGAATTCTTTAGTTTGTATCTCAGTCTTGGCTGTTCAGTTGAAAATTAGACCCACGTCGGTGGTTGAGTTTTAGAGCTGGAGGTCGGGCTGGCGGTAGAAATGTCTGCGTTCACCTTGAGCCCTAAACATTTCTCATCTAGATTTTCTTTCTTTCTTAAGATCATAGTTTTCTCCTTTGTGGCTTTTTGAAAATGGTGATTTTTAGGAGCTTGCTGTAATCTTGGATCCTTTTGAGATTTGAAAGCTTTAATGAGTTCATTCTTAATGGGCAATATCTGAAAGAAGGAGCGAGTTGATGGGAACAAGGAAGAGAAATAGAACAGAAGCCTTCAGGTTTTCTCTAAGTATCCTTAGGAGCCTGACGGAAGATGACAGTAGTGGTTTATTGCATAGAGGGGAAAGGTCAGAAGGCAGCGTGCAAGGTATGTGGGCGGGCAAGGCCTCCGCACAGTCTAAGTCAAACACGGTCACCTCTTTCTCTTCAGATTCTGTCTTCGTGTCCTGAGATCAAATGGCACTTCATTGGCCATCTACAGAAACAAAATGTCAATAAGTTGATGGGTAAGATAAAACTCTAAATATGAAGACACAATTTTTTCATCATTGTATCACTTACAGTACCTTCTGTGGAAGAGAGAAGATTTTAGAGTATTCCTGATTCACCATTTGTGCTTTGGAGTTTCTTTTGGGAAAGAAATCTTAGTTCTTTTTTCAATTTTTTTTTTTCAGTTGAAGTATGGCTGATTTACAATGTTGTGCCCATCTCTGCTGTGCAGCAAAGTGACTCAGTTATACACACATATGCATTCTCTTTATATTCTTTTCCATTACGGTTTATTACAGGATGTTGAATATAGTTCCCTGTGCTGTACAGTAGGACCTTGCTGCTTATCCATTCTACATATAATAGTTTGCATCTACTAACCCCAAACTCCCAGTCTGTCCCTCTCCCTCCCCCGCCCCCCTTGGCAACCACAAGTCTGTTCTCTGTGTCTGTGAGTCTGTTTCTGTTTTATAGATAGGTTCATTTGTGCCATATTTTAGATTCCACACATAAGTGATATCATGTGGTATTTGTCTGTCTGACTTACTTCACTCAGTATGATCATCTCTAGTTGCATCCATGTTGCCGCAGATGGCATTAGGAAATCTTCGTTCTTAATATAAGGGAAAACATCATGTAAGAAAAGAACGAACTCACCATTGACTGGGTAATATATACTTGGAAACCTACCCTACCTCACATTAGGTATTTTTTTGTGGTCTTTGAAATAAATTATAAGGAATTAAAGCCCATAAAATTTTTCAGCTGGCAAAGGAGACACTTTTGTCCTTTTCGCTTTAAATGAAAGGCTACAGTAAATAAAATGCAATAATGTACAATACTACAAGTAAAGTATATAATAATAAAATACAAGATAGAGTAGCATACAGTAAATAAAGTAAAATTAAGAGTTAACCATAGAAAGACTTAACTGCATGAAAATGACAGGTGGAGATCTTCCCGAATAACTGAATACTTATTTCTCTCAAGGTGTCAAAATTAAAGTAACCTGTATTTATTTTTTAAAACAGCCTTATTGAAGTATAATTGACATACAATAAATTGCACGTATTTAATTTGATAAGTTTTGACATATGTTTGCACTTATGAAACCATCACAACAGTCATGGTCTTAAACATATTCAGAATGGCCATCATCAAAAATTATACAAATAATAAATGCTGGAGAGGGTGTGGAGAAAAGGGAAACCTCCTTTTCTGGGAATGTAAATTGATATAGCTAATATGGATATAGCTAATAGGGAGAACAGGATGGAGGTTCCTTAAACTAAAAATAGAACTGACACATGATCCAGCAATCCCACTCCTGCACATATATCCAGAAAAGATGAAAACTCTAATTCGAAAAGATACAAGCACCCCAGTATTCATAGCAGCACTGTTTACAATAACCAAGACATGGAAGCATCCTGAGTGTCCATCAACAGATGAATGGATAAAGAAGATGTGGTACATACGCACAATGGAATATTACTCAGCCATAAAAATGAATGAAATTCTGCCATTTGCAGCAACATAGATGGACCTAGAGATTATCATACTAAGTGAAGTAAGGCTGAGAAAGACAGATCTATACTATCACTTATATGTGGAATCTAAAAAAAAAAAGGTACAAAATGAACTTATTTACAAAACAGCATCAGACTCACAGACAGGAAACAAACTTATGGTTACCAAAGGGGAAAGGCGTGGGGGGAGGGATAAATCAGGAGTGTGGGATTAACAGATACACACCACTGTGTATAAAATAGATAAACAACAAGGTCCTACTGCGTAGCACAGGGAACTATATTCAGTATCTTGTAATAACTTTTATGGGAAAAAAATCAGAATATATGTAACTGAATCACTTTGCTCTATACCTGAAACTAACACAATATTGTAAATCAACTATACTTCAATTTTTAAAAGAAGAATGCAAATAAGGTGATTAGCATATTACCTGGAGGATTTCAGTGTTTAATAAACGTAAGCTGCTGATGTTGCTTCTGTCTTGTTGTTTTTTATCTGAGGCAAGACTAAATGCATCTTTGGGAAAGAAGTTGGTTTTGATGACAGCTGAGTATCTCCCTTAGCTGTCAGTGGTCATTCTGATGTCCTTGTTGAATAAGAGCAGCCCCATCCCAGGAAGTTTAAAGACATGGAGATATCAGGCCCAGGGAGCACTTTAGCTTTCACTCTTTAACCTTTCCTTATTGTCATCTTGGCCTGTTTCTCTCAGTTTGAACTGAGATTTAATCAGATCAAGCCTGCCATTCAGAATCTCTACAATTACCAGCTTCTTTTTTTTTCACTGTTTATTGTTTTTTTAATTCTTATTTTTTTTATTGAAGTATAGTTTATTTTCTTTTTTTTAATATTTATTTATTTATTTTTGGCTGCGTCAGGTCTTAGTTGCAGTGTGTGGGCTTCTCTCTAGTTGTGGCATGCAGGCTCTCTAGTTGTGGCACGTGGGCTCTGTAGTTGTGACGTGCAGGCTCCAGAGCACGTGGGCTCTGTAGTTGCAGCACACGAGCTCTCTGGTTGTGGCGCACGGGCTCAGTAGTTGCGGCGTGTGGGCTTAGTTGCCCCACGGCATGTGGTATCTTAGTTCCCTAACCAGGGATCGAACTCACGTCCCCTGCATTGGAAGGTGGATTCTTAACCACTGGACCACCAGGGAAGTCCCTAAGTATAGTTGATTTTCAATGTTGTGTTAGTTTCAGATGTAAAGCAAAGTGATTAAGATAGATAGATAGATAGATAGATAGATTCTTTTTCAGATTCTTTTCCCATACAGGTTATTGCAAAATGTTGAGTATAGTTCCCTGTGCTATACAGTAGGTCCTTGTTGGTTATCTGTTTTATATATAGTAGTGTGTATATGTTACTCCCAAACTCCTAATTTATAAACTATTAGCTTCTTGAAGCTTATGGATGGATACGTGTGCCGCCTGATTGTAGCACGTCATCACCTCCCTTTCCTTATTCGTATTTTCCGATTAGACAGCAATGGGCTGACATTCGAACTTAATATCTAGTAAACTGTCACGTAAGTCTTAGCAGAACTGAGACTTAACTGTCCTTTTCCTGGGAAATTATTTTCCTGTCTACCAAGAAAAGCTTTGTGGTGTGCTGCTTGCTGCGGTCAGGTGAGTGAAGAATGACCTGGCCTCTTTCTCGTTACAGCTGTCCCCAATCTCTTCATGCTGGAAACAGTGGATTCTGTGAAGCTGGCAGACAAAGTGAACAGTGCGTGGCAGAAAAAAGGTTCTCCCGAAAGGTTAAAGGTTATGGTCCAGATTAACACCAGCGGAGAGGAGAGTAAGTGACCAGACCTGGACTGCAGACTTTTCTCCCCTTAGGATGGTTGTACCTCAGGAAGAATGGCAGGCCTAAGCATCTGATACCTAAGGTTACAGAAAGAAGTCACAGGCCTTTAAGGAAACTGTTGTATGTAGGGTCTCGGCACAGTGACATCCAAACCTGTCCACGTGTAATTCTTTAATACATCATGGTTCGTTATTTCCTAATTTTTGAGGAGGTGGGCAAGGGGAATCGAGAAGGGCATTGTGACTTTGATCCTGAAAATTCTCAGAGGTCACCATCCCTCCTGAAAGAGATTGCAGTTTTACATGTATAATACTTCTCAGGACCTAACAAAACTATTTAATGTTACATTAGGAGAAAATCGAAGAAATATCACTGTGAGTACCAATCAGTGAATATGTTTATGGGGCTTGGGTTAACAATGTAAAATAGTAAACAGAACCTGGGCTCTGAAATCAGACAGACCTGGAGTCTGAGCTCCACCACTTGCAGCGTTGTAACCTTGAGTAATGTACCTAACCTCTCTGCACTTCACTGCCTGCCTTATCTGGCAGTGCAAGCAGGGCAGTACTCCCAAGGGTGTTGTGAGGCTTGAACGTGGAAATGGAGGTAAAGCTGTTGCTATAGAGCCCTGAGCGTCTTACCTGTTAGCTCTTTGTTAAGAATAAGTGTTTACAGACCAGTCATTTGCCTACAAAGCTTAGGCTGAAGGAACAAGCATGGGGCCTAGAGTCAGGCTACCTGGATCCACATCCCAGTTCCACATTTCCTGGTTGTGTGACCTTGGGAAAGGTACTTGGTTTCCCGGTGCCTCAGTCTCCCCTTCTTTAGAATGGAGAAAGTAAGAGTACTTACTTCATCCAGTTACTGCGTTTAATGAAAAGCTCTAAGGACTTGGCACATGTGCCTGGCACAGAAGCGTTCAGTAAATTTTAACACTTATCGTTATATGTACGTGTACCTAGATTCTACAGTACATTATCAATATAGGTAAATCTGAAATTGACTCCAGATCAAGTCTGTTGCATCATTTCTTGATCAGTGGCTGTCATTTGCCCTAATTAAAGATTGGTGGATTGTTAGCGTCTCCATTTGTTAAGTTAGAGAAGGACAGTGTCCATCCTCATAACTGTACAACAGATAATCGTTTGCTGCGGCTTCCTCCTCTGGTTGTTAATTAGCAAGTTCAGTTAAATTTTGCAAGTTATAGTCAAAACTATGTAATATAAACTTCATTTTTTATTTTTTTACAATTCTAATAAATTAATAAAACGGTAGAAATACCAGATTTGGAAAAATAATTCTCGGGTTAATCTGGCATTTTGGCGATGTGAATCTTCTTGGTGTCTCAAGAAAAGCAGTGTTCTTTCTTTTCCTTCTACTCTAGCTGTTCTCAGATGCTGAGATAGAATAAAGAGAATCCAGTTTAGAGCTCTTCCCTTGAGAAACTCAGAACCAGGTCAGAAGGGGAGTAACACACACGGAGACCTCAATGTAAAGTCACTCCTTTGGTCTTGAGGACAAGTTCTTCCAAGAAGTCCTCTTGTCTGAGAGCCACCTCCTCCATCATAAGGAAGGGATGAGAAGGGGGCTCTCCTCTGGCTTCCTGGAACATCTTGGTATGTTCTATGTGTCTTCTGTTTCTTTTTGTGAAGGCAAACACGGCCTGCCCCCTGCAGAGATGGTGGCCGTGGTGGAACACATAAGCGCCAAGTGCCCCAGCCTGGAGTTCGTGGGGCTGATGACCATCGGGAGCTTAGGGCACGATCTTAGTCGAGGACCAAACCCAGACTTCCAGGTACTCGGGGCCCGGGGTGGGGCGCTGCTCACGTGCCAAGCAAGCATCTGGTGAGGTGCTGGAGCAGGGCTGGCTGCTGCCATCAACTCCACAGACATCCCGGACGTTGCCTGTCATGTTATATTATTACCGTCTTCTGGAACTCTCCTCATACGGGACACAGAACAGGTCTCCAAACCTCCAAAGACCCTTCTCGGCTCAGTGTGAACCTGCCTGACATGGTCTTTAGAGAAAATGAGCTCTGACTTCCTCCCCAACGACTGACAGCTTTCTTGAAAAGGAGGAGAATTTGCTAAAAAAAAAAAAAAAAAACCTTTCAGTAACTTCTGGCAATTTTTTTTAAACATTTTTTTTCTATCTTTTTAAAATATTTTATTTTATTTATTTATTTTTGGCTGCATTGGGCCTTCATTGCTGCGTGCGGGCTTTCCCTAGTTGTGGCGAGCGGGGGCTACTCTTCGTTGCAGTGCGCGGGCTTCTCATTGCCGTGGCTTCTCTTGTTGCGGAGCACGGGCTCTAGGTGCACGGGCTTCAGTAGTTGCGGCGCGCAGGCTTAGTTGCTCCGCGGCACATGGGATCCCGGAGCAGGGATCGAACCCGTGTCCCCTGCATTGGCAGGCGGTTGCTTAACCTCTGCGCCACCAGGGAAGTCCACGTCCAGCAATTTTAACAGGCCTTGAAACCATGAGGAATAAAGAATCTCTGTCAGAGATGTTGAGATTCAGCCGCTTTCAGGCATCCTCGGAGAAGGCAGGGATAAATGGATGTCACACTCGTCTCTCTGTCAGGTGTTACTGTCCCTCCGGGAGGAGCTGTGCAGGAAGCTGAGCATTCCTGCCGACCAGGTGGAGCTGAGCATGGGCATGTCCATGGACTTCCAGCATGCGGTGAGTGTCCTCCCCGGTGCCCTCAGTGCCTCAAGTTCGGGTCCAAAGGCCCCCAGCAAGAATGTGTTTTTGCTACAGAAAAACCTCGTTGTAGCGTTAGGTGCCCAGGAGTGCTGGCTCTCACCTATACTAGCATCCCCAGCCGCTTCTTTTTTGAAATGAAGTGTATAGAAATTATAGCCCCACACATAATTTTTTAAATTAATTCCCTAAGTGGAATCTAAAGGAAAATAAGAAGAAATTAAACTACAGCTTCTTAAAAAGGCATTTCACTGTGTTCATGCTTGGGCGTGGTTACATGACAGTAAGTCATGACGAAGTAGTCTGATGCCTCATCGTACGTGTAGATTCACCATGATGGCAGCAGCTCTAAGTACGTTCTGATAGGTGTGCTGTATTAACAACTCACGTACGTGATCTTCTGGGGCAGTGAATAACTTGATAAAGTGTTCCAAAAATCACACTATAAACTTTCCTCCAGGTATACAGCAGGAGCTCATGTGGAAAACAGAATATACTAAAGCAATGCAAAAATACTTTGTGTTTATAAGTAAAATGGAATTAGATCCTGTGCTCAGGAGGATCTAAGCTGTGCCACGTAGCTTGCAACATCTTAGTCCCCTGAGCAGGAATCGAACCCGGCCCCTGCAGTGGAAGCACGGAGTCCTAACCGCTGGACCACCAGGGAAGTCCCCTTACTTATTTCTTAAACACCCTCTCCTGGTGAACCACTGCCCCATAGTCCTCTGCAGCTGCGTCATCGTTGTCCTTCCGAGAAGCCCCTCAGATGAGGCGCAGCTTCAGCGTCTGCTGCGTTTCGTTACTTTAAACTCAGCCCTCGGTACTCCTTTCCCACAGATTGAAGTGGGATCTACGAATGTCCGAATAGGAAGCACCATTTTTGGAGAGCGAGATTACCCCAAGAAAGCTGCCCCAGACAAGGCTGCAGCAGAGCTGAAGGCCCCGGCGGCGGAGGTGGCCCGGGCACATTGAGCAGCGGCCCAGCCCAAGGGCCGGGTCCAGGAAGACTAACTACGCACTACTCTGGGCTTTCGCTTCCACGTGCCCCACGTCACAGCACGACCACACCCTCCTCGGGACCTGGAAAGAGCACACCGACCATTATGTGCGTCGATGGAAACCATCTGACTTAGTGTCTGACGCAGGAAGCTCACTTCAAGCAGTGACTTTGGATTGGATTTGAGGAATCCAGACTTTTCTGCAGAACAGGTACCTGGGCACTAGTCAGGAGTTGAGTTCAGGCTTGAACATTGCCCAGGAGCACCAACCAACTCATGAATGCCTTTCCCAGGTTAAAACTTGCTGACTGTCGATGCCTATAATCACCAAAGTCAGAGGGATTCTCACTTGTCGTCCACTTCAATAGAAAGTTCCCTGTTACCAACTTCGTACAAACCCCACTGAGTAGCCATTTCTGCTGCTCCGGAGCAGCGTGGTTTCTGCCCCCAGTCTCCACGCCAGCCAGTAAACGTTGGTCTCCACTCTGGAATGGCAGTACAGGTAACTTCAGGACCTGCCTTGAGTTAGTCCTCCAGACCCACATTGTGGCTGATGAAAGCTGTGTCCTCAGCCACCGTGTGGTGCTGACCCTGAAAATTACAGGGCAACTAACATAAGCGGTCCTTGGGCCTTTCTAACGTCCTCCTCCAGAGACAGGACTTTGAGCTTTTGCCCTGGGCCCTACGGTGATGACCATCAAATGATACGATTTTTCTGCCACCATAGTCCCCGTTATGATGATTTCTTATCTCATAGCTCCCCAGATATGAAAGATTCCCTCAAAGCCAGTTCAGGCTCACAGTTTCAACAAAGCCTGGCTTTGAGGTTCCTGTTCCTGGGAGCACTTTTTAGGCACATTTATAGCCTCCCCTCCCAACCATGTTTATAAGGCAGAATTTTGCAAGTCTTGACGTTAATGGAGTAGCTAGCTCTTCAAAACCCAGAAAGCACAATTCTCGGATAGTCACAACAGACAACTGTAGTCTGGGTCGTTGTTTGTTTTCTAGGTGGGTTTTTCTTACTTATTCAAGCCCCAGCCTTTAATTTTATGAAACAACTTCCATTAAGCTCCTGCCGAAATGAAATTTTGTAAAACTTAAACCATTATGATTCCTGTACTGTTTCAGTCAAAGCTACAGTGTGATATTTCAGTCTATTAAATAAAAATGTGAGTTTGAATTATGCCATCTATGCCAATTACAAAGCGATTAAAAGATTTATTTTCTACATCTGGTGTACTGAGTGAGTATAACAGGAGGGGGGCATTGGACCCGATAGGAAGCTTTGGAGAAGGGCTTCCTGTGGGTCACAGATACAGCCAAAGCCAGACTGCGGATGAAAGAGGGATTCTGAACTTCTAAGAGCAAGAAAGTGAAATGTTGGCATTTCAGGAACTGCAAGAATAAAGAGGTTGCCTCTTGCTGTAAGAAAATCTTAAAACTGCCTCTAGGTGGCGACATTGGCTAACCTGAGGGGCAAGCTTTGGCGCGCCACTGTCCCCAGACTACTCTAGAAGAGGCTGTCATCCGACGTCTCACCCCTTATTTTTTTTTTCAAATTTGCCTGGGAGTGGGTACAGGGTAGGGGGCCCGGGAGCCCAAGAGTGCGCCCCGCCCACTGCTCACAGCATCCGCCACCTCCTCCAGGCTGCCCTCCCGGTTCTCCAGTCAGACGCTGCCGCCCGTCACCCCTTCTTTTAAGGCAGAAACAGAAGGCAGGGAGGACACGATTCTCCCAAGTGATATGGCTGACTCTTGCAGAGTCACAAGGTTCTTCCAGATACAGCATTTCTTTTCGAACTCGGCTGAGGGTCCTGAGGGTGACTGTGGAACCTTTGGGTGAGAAACGGGTCTGAGCAAGAGAGCCCTCTGGCTTGTGCCTAGAAATCAAGAACAACGAAGCAGGGGAGCCCGGAGAGACGGACTCAAACCCAGATCAGGAAAGGAAACCAAAGTATGTCTGTCCGGTGTGCCCACCACAGGCCAGGACCTTTTGTGGAGAGAAAACAGCAAAGTTGTGTTACACGGGCCGGGCATGAGTACTCACAGATTTGCATCAAAGCCGTGACAGTATCCACAGCAGGTTTCCGGAGTGACAACAGCACGCTGTCCTGGGTCGGACCCTCCCAGGCAGCCTGTCTCTGTGACGATACTGTCAACCTCCTGGGCCCTGCTCTGCTTGGTGCCACTCAGAGGCTCCCAGTAATCCATCAAGGCTCTGTCCTCTGGAAGTTCCTCCCAGATTCATTGCACCTCTTAACAAAGCAACCTCTTAATAGTCAAACTCTACTCCTCTCCCCCCTTTTTTAATCATTCATGGCACATAAAGCACCATCCCCTACATCCACTCGTTTTGCCCTCACGGCAGCGGGTAGGGTGATTTAGGCTGTTGGGCGGTGTCCCTTCGCAGACGGCTCAGAGGCCCAGAGGATGTTCAGTGTGCTCCTTGCCTGAGGTCAGAGTGGGTTGGTGACAGGACAAGAAATAAACTCAAGACCTTTGATTCCTGTTCCAGAGCTTGGTCACCACACCACACCACATTGGTCTCTTCTGTTGTCTCAGGCTTTAATAGTTAGTAAGCGGCATATTCTTAGATTTATAAGCTTCATTTAGTTTAGGGTTTTTTTGGTTTTTGGTTTTGGTTTTGGTTTTAGTTTTTTTTTTTTTTCTTTTTTCGGCAGTGCCACACAGCTTGCGGGATCTTAGTTCCCTGACCAGGGATCGAACCCGGGCCATCACTGGATCGCCAGGGAACTCCCTGTAAGCTTCATTTAAGAGAACCTTCTTAAAAAAAAAAAAAAGAACCTTCTTACCATGATAGAAATGTATGTTTTCCAGCCTGCAGTCATTGTTGAGAACTGACACATCTTGATGCAGAACAAACTTTGAAACCACAAGTAGAGGGGATGAGAAGGAAGGAGAGAATTAAACGCAGCCTGAGTGAAATCAGCCTTCCCCTTCTTTTACCCTATTTCCCCCCAAACAGATTCAAACTGTGCCACAGGCTGCAGGGCTCAGGGTGTGGCGGACTGTGTCCTCCTGCCCCCAGAGCTAGATGGGCAGTGAATTCTGTTCCCCAAGGCTGGGCCGGGAGGAAGGAGGTCAAATGGGACATTCTGAAAATCCAAGACATCCTAGTTCTTCAGACAAGAAATGGCCCTGGGCTTCCCACCAAAGCACTGGAGGAGGAGGGCCTCGCCCCCAGTCCCTGGAGGGCTTCTATGAGGATGGATGTGCAGTGGTGCAATTGAACTGATTTGCTCCGGGAACTGCGGCTGCCTTTACCATGAAATCAGTTGAATGCTATTACATCAGCCTCGTGACTAAGAGCGAAAGAATCCAGCCGTCCACGAGATGTTTTACTAATCTGCTCCCCCCTCAAGAAGCTTGTTTGAGGTAAAGAGAAGGTCCTTCTTTCCCACCCGCGTTGCTCCCACCACACCCAGCAGCACCCAACTTGCACCCAGTTTGTAGATACTTGGGCTGCGTGTGGCTGAGCAGCTATTCACCAGGTAGAGTTCTCCTAGAAGCACCTCAAGGTCCCAGGGGACCTCAGAACTAACACTCTATTTTTCTATCAGCTGCAGCACAGTGAGCTGACATGGCACGCAGTGGGGACAGAGGTGAGGGGTGTTTTCAGCAACACTCGTATTTAAAATGAACACAAGCTCCGGCTCCTGATTTGAGACCACAAAGGAGCAGAAGGTGTCCTTGGAGTGCCGACGGCCTTCTCGAAGGTTCTTTCCGTGAACTGGCTTACTGCGCTCCTGCTGGGGCTCCCCTACCCCTGCACCAGCAGAGGCACGCCGCTCCCCAGCTTCAGAGCTAAGCTTGACCCAGCTGCCAATCTCCAAAATAAAATCAATGTGTGACCTTATTCACCAGCTGTACCGAAGAAACTAACTCAAACTAGGGCCAACTTTGAAGCCAAAAAGGAAAGATGAGAAGTTGGGAGAGAGAGAGAGAAAGAGGAGGGGGGAAGAAAAAACTTGGCTGGACATGAAAGGTGTCTTGTCTGTCTGTTCCCCATTAGGCGCAATTCTCTAGCAATCTGCAGCCTCGACATAATTCTCTTGACCAGAAACTCTCCAGAGAGATAGTGTCAGAAGGAAAAACAAACAGAATAGCATCTCTGACAGCAAAGTCACTTAAAAACCTATTTGGGGGTGGGGATAGGGGGAGAGATGTCAGCTCTTAGGAGAGGGCGCTCCTCAGCAGGCCATATGCGGAGGACCACTCGCCCTGGGACAGACAGGCATGGGAGGGAGTGCCCAGGAGAGAGCTGGTGGGGAAGCAAAACCCCAAGTCCTCTGCCCTCCCAGCCCCTCTGATGCCACACGACCCCCCTTGCCTGGATTTCTCAACTGTGCACTCAACACAAAACCCCACGGTGCTGGGCTTTGCACAGCCTGCGTTGCATTGAGGGGACTTCAGAAGGATTACCTTAGGAAAAAGTGCGCCCAATTTGTCCTAACTCCACTTCTCGTTTCTGACTGCCACCAGCAGCCAAAGGCCGAGAACCCAGCTCTCCCTATAAGCTGGCAGCCAGCTACCCAGGCTGCAAGGCCTGTCCCCCCAACCCCCTTTGACCTGCCTTTGAGCAAAGCCTTCAAGTGTTCAAAGCCCCGCCCTTGCCTGCAGGAGCCTGGGGGTTAGGATTCTGGAGTCGGGGTGCAGAGCGGGAGAGAGCACAGTTCTGCACTCAAGTTTCTGGGGCAGGCATCCTGTTATAGGAGAGGGCTTTTTTTTTTTTTTTTATAAGGAAGAAAAACTAATAAGAAGAAAAAAATAAGAGCTTTCCCCTGCCTTTCGGACTTGTTTATTGCTGGGATATCTGATTTCAGCAGAGGAAGCCGGCACTGAAGCAAGGTTTTTATTGGCCGCGAGCAAGAGGCATTCAGGCTTTGCCTTTGATTTGGCTTCTCCAGAACTGGAGGTACAGAAGAGCCCTTGCTGCTTTGATGAAGCAGCTCCATACTTCGGGGTCCCCCAAACTCCCTATTTCTGCAGTAGCAACAAAAATGCCCTTTGGAGGACGAGGATGGAGCGAGGGGGACCCAGAGTGGAAGGTGGCCTCGTGGACATTTCAGAAGAGAGAGCAAAATAGGGGACAAAGGTTTAAAAAGTTCTGAAATTGGCTCCAGGGCTGTGCTCTCTGCCCCCCTTCCCCCAAGTGGGGACCTGGAGGAGGGAAGGTCTGGTTTGGATGAAAGCTCAGTGTCTCTAGCTGACGGGGCTAGGCAGGCTGCTCGGAGGGCCAGGCCTGATGGTTTCAATGTGTGGGGAAGATACAGCCAGATCTGCAGAGGGGGCCCTGCCAACGGCACTCCTCAGCTGGGCTGGCAGGCTCTGGGGAGGGGCTGGCCAGCTGGGCCACAGGCCCTCGGGGCTGCTGCTGATCCCCCAGGGCTCTCCACAGACACCTTTGTGCCCAGACAGCAGCCGTTTGGTGTCTGGAGCTCCAGCCACATTGATCTACCCTCCGGCGCTGGCTTCCTGCCTCCCGCTGGCTTCCAAAGGGGGCACCTCCTCCCTCACAGAAAGAGAGGGTGTTCCTCCATTGGGGGGGCCTCTGGGTGAGCCCAGCCAGTTCACCCTCTCCCTTTTTTCCTCCCTGCATCTTACATCTATCTCTCCCTCGGATCCCCCCGCCCACCTTTCCCCCACAAACCACTGGTGATGGGAAGGACCCCGAGACTGAGGACTCTTGAGTGTCTTTGCTTTACTGCTATAGCCATCCACGGGCAGGAGCCTGCTGCTGCGGGTGCCAGGACTTTGGGGCCCGCGCAGATGGTAGAGGGCAGCCCCTCTGGCGGGAAGAGGCTTCTGCCCGGGTATGGCGCGCTTCCCGTTTCAGATTTGCGACCAGAAGGTCCACAGGAGAGCCACGTTCTTCCCCTCCCCGGACCTCACAGCATCTGTGTGTGCCTGTGTGACGGGTCGAGGGCCTGTCTCCATCACTGAGCACGTGGCCCAGTCGAGGTGGGCGCCGTCCCCGGCGTGCTCCGCTCACCTGTGAGGTCCAGGCCCGCTTTGGCAGCCACTATGCCGTTTGGCGCTCTGAACTGAGGCCCAGAGCCTCCCTCTGGCAGGGGTGGGGAAGCGGGAACAGGGCTCTCACTGTGTCCGCTGCAAGGAACCCGGGCATCAAAAGGATTTTATGCAGTGAGTTTGGGAACATACTCCCAGGGAGAGGAGCTGCAGGAAGACGTGCAGAGGAACCACGCTGGGGCCGGGGAGCTGTGGGCGCACACACACGCGTGCCTGCGCGCAAGCACGCACACGCACAAGCACGCACACGCATGGCCACGAGGCTTGCTCCAAGACTGACACCCGTCTGTCTGTGTCTGAATCCCAAATCTGGTCCTCGCCAGCCAAATTCCCGTGGGCCAAAGACTAACCCCCTTGGTGCCTTGGTTCCCTCATCTGTAAATAGGGCCTCACGGTGTCCTTGTGACCGAACCTGGCACATCGTAGGCGCCCAGGAAGCATCAGGGACCAGCACTGGACCCAGCCGGCTGGGCTTTGCAGTCTGTTGCAATCTCCACGGAGCAGCATCGGGGCAGAGCGCTGATGGACGGAGCAGATAAGGACCGTCGGGAAAACTGCCTCCTTCCTTCAGAAATGAAACACGAGCCTCTGAGGCCGAGGAGGAAGGGGTCCCTCCGACAGGCAATTAAAGCTCAGAGTGCCCAGCAAGCTTCCCTCGTGGGTCTCTCACCAAGTCCTGCTGACATAGGAGGCTGGATGGGGGCAGTGGAAAGGGCAGCTTCCCCTTCACAGGCTGGCCGAGCACGGAAACCCAAGCCTCCCTTCTAGTCCCCCTAGCTTGAAAGGAAAGGCCCAGCTGGAGACTGGGGCACAAAAACAGCAAAATCAGCCCAGAGTGAAACCAAAACTAGACACTGGCTCACACACTCTGGGCGTCAAGGCTCTAGCCACACACCCTTGCTCTCTGAGTGCAGCCCCTGGACAGGAGGCCCAGAGCGAGGGTCCTGCTACTGCATTTCTCCCCTCCACCCCTCCCATGGGCCTTGCAGGGCCCCAAGGCAGCCTGACAGGTCTTAGGGAATAAAGCCCACCTCCCGCAAAGAAGCCTGACCTTGGCCTTCCAGAGAGAAAGAGAGATTTGATGTACAAGAGGACAGCAGAGGAAAGGAGAAAGAAAAGCACAGAGAGGGGGAAAGAAGCAGAGGGAGGTGACAAGACAAACGGCAAAGGGCCAGCTCCAGAACCCCCAGCCCCTGCCCCACCACGGGCCAGCCAGGCGCCAAGAGGACAGCTGCCGCAGGAAATTGGGGTTCCACGCAAAGACTGACTTTTCCAGCAAACTGGAAATCCACTCTGCCAGGCTGTGTGTGAGTAACGTTTCTCTGAGGCTCCCCTGTGACTGGAGGGGCTTCCCACGTGCTGCAAGCGGTGGGGAGTGACCCATGGGAAGGGAGCAGTAGTTTTGGGAGAGGGCAACAGTGGCCCAGAGCATCAGACGTGGGAATCTAAGGACAGACACTGGGTGGGGAAGCTCCTGAAAGCTGGATTTGCAAACCCACGGTCACGCAAGGATGCTCTCCCAGGTCTGAGGCCTCCTGCCCCAGCTGCTCCTACAAAGAGCAGAGAACCAGAAGCAGGACTGGGTAACAGCTGCCTCTGGCAGCAGGACTGGAAAGAGGCCCTTGCTTTTCATTACAAGCTCTTCCGTGCTATTTCATTTTTTCACCATATGCGTGTATCCCTTTGATAAAAATAATTTTTGTAAATAGTGGTGAGGGCTGGAAGCAGGCTCAGCTCTAGACAAATGCTTGAGGTTTGCCTTGACCTCAGGCTCCCTGCCTCATGCTTTGCAGAGGGAGAGCCTCCACCTGGCCTAGTGCCCCAGGGTGACCCCAAACACTCCAGGCTAGTCTGGGTCGTCCTCCACCTCTCCAGCCACCCAGAATAATGCCCGCGACCTCCTCCAGCAGCTTTTGGCTCCTCTTCTATTTTCTTCAGCGCCGCTTCAGGCCTCCCTGGGGTGTGATGGGCACAGATGTGTGAGCCTCGGTACTGAGACAGGGAGACCAGAGACTGACATCCATGCAACACATCCACCACAGCAAACGGGGGCAGGTGCGGCAGGTGCAGTGAGAGGGGCGTCCAGAGAGCTGGGGCCCAGCCAGGCTGCTCCAGTGAGCACCCCTGTTACAGCACAGAAAGGAAGAAGACCAGCGAGCCCTCCCGCCACACACACACACACACACACACACACACACACACAAACTCTTCTTTTGGCCAGAGCTGCTTCTCCTCCCTCCAGGGCCTGAATACTCTGACCCCAGTGGGGCTCAGGGAGAGGGGTGCTGGCCTGAAACTGGGCCCCATCCTCTCAGCTGCCTCTGGAAACAAAAGGCTATGGATGGAGCAAAGCAGAAGCAAGAATAACTACAATTCTGCAGCCCATGAAAGGACAACCACATTCACAGAAAGAGAGACAAAATGAAAAGGTAGAGGACTATGTACCAGATGAAGGAACAAGATAAAACCCCAGAAAAACAACTAAATGAAGTGGAGATAGGAAACTTTCCAGAAAAAGAATTCAGAATAATGATGGTGAAGATGATCCAGGACCTCAGAAAAAGAATGGAGGCAAAGATTGAGAAGATGCAAGAAATGTTTAACAAACACCTAGAAGAATTAAAGAACAAACACCTAGAAGAATTAAAGAACAAACACCTAGAAGAATTAAAGAACAAACAAACAGGTGAGCAATACAGTAACTGAAATGAAAAATACACTAGAAGGAACCAATAGCAGAATAACTGAGGCAGAAGAACGGATAAGTGACCTGGAAGACAGAATGGTGGAATTTACTGCTGCAGAACAGAATAAAGAAAAAAAGAATGAAAAGAAATGAAGACAGCCTAAGAGACCTCTGGGACAACATTAAACGCAACAACATTTGCATTATAGGGGTCCCAGAAGGAGAAGAGAGAGAGAAAGGACCTGAGAAAATATTTGAAGAGATTATAGTTGAAAACTTCCCTAACATGGGAAAGGAAATAGCCACCCAAATCCAGGAAGTGCAGAGCCCCAGGCAGGATAAACCCAAGGAGAAACACACTGAGACACATAGTAATCAAACTGACAACAATTAAAGACAAAGAAAAATTATTGAAAGCCACAAAAGAAAAACAACAAATAACATAAAAGAGAACTCCCATAAGGTTAACAGCTGATTTCTCAGCAGAAACTCTACAAGCCAGAAGGGAGTGGCATGATATACTTAAAGTGATGAAAGGGAAGAACCTACAACCAAGATTACCCGACAAGGATCTCATTCAGATTTGATGGACAAATCAAAAGCTTTACAGACAAGCAAAAGCTAAGAGAATTCAGCACCACCATACCAGCTCTACAACAAATGCTAAAGGAACTTCTCTAAGTGGGAAACACAAGAGAAGAAAAGAACATACAAAAACAAACCCATAACAATTAAGAAAATGGTAATAGGAACATACATATCGATAATTACCTTAAACATGAATGGATTAAATGCTCCAACCAAAAGACACAGGCTCGCTGAATGGATACAAAAACAAGACCCATATATATGCTGTCTACAAGAGACCCACTTCAGACCTACGGACACATGCAGACTGAAAATGAGGGGATGGAAAAAGATATCCCATGCAAATGGAAATCAAAAGAAAGCTGGAGTAGCAATACTCATATCAGGTAAAATAGACTTTAAAGAATGCTACAAGAGACAAGGAAGGACACTACATAATGATCAAGGGATCAATCCAAGAAGAAGATAAAACAATTATAAATACATATGCACCCAACATAGGAGCACCTGAGTACATAAGGCAACTGCTAACAGCTATAAAAGAGGAAATCCACAGTAACACAATAATAGTGGAGGACTTTAACACCTCACTTACACCAATGAACAGATCATCCAAACAGAAAATTAATAGGAAACACAAGCTTTAAATGACACAATAGACCAGATAGATTTAATTGATATTTATAGGACATTCCATCCAAAAACAACAGATTACACTTTCTCCTCAAGTGCACATGGAACATTCTCCAGGATAGATCACATCTTGGGTCACAAATCAAGCCTCAGTAAATTTAAGAAAATTGAAATCATATCAAGCATCTTTTCCAACCATGACGCTATGAGATAAGAAATCAATTACAAGGAAAAAAATGTAAAAAATACAAACACCTGGAGGCTAGACGATACATTACTAAATAACCAAGAGATAACTGAAGAAATCAAAGAGGAAATCAAAAAATACCTAGAGACAAATAGATAACAAAAACACGACGATCCAAAACCTATGGGATGCAGCAGAAGCAGTTCTAAGAGGGAAGTTTATATCAATACAAGCCTACCTCAAGAAACAAGAAAAATCTCAAGTAAACAATCTAACCTTACACCTAAAGGAACTAGAGAAAGAAGAAGAAACAAAACCCAAAGTTAGTAGAAGGAAAGAAATCATAAAGATCAGAGCAAAAATAAATGAAATAGAAACAAAGAAAACAATAGCAAAGATCAATAAAACTAAAAGCTGCTTCTCTGAGAAGATAAACAAAATTGATAAAACTTTAGCCAGGCTCATCAAGAAAAAGAGGGAGAGGACTCAAATCAATAAAATTAGAAATGAGAAAGGAGAAGTTACAACAGACACCGCAAAAATACAAAGCATCCTAAGAGACTACTACAAGCAACTCTATGCCAATAAAATGGACAACCTGGAAGAAATGGACAAATGCTAAAAAAGGCATAACCTTCCAAGACTGAACCAGGAAGAAACAGAAAATATGAACTGACCAATCACAAGTAATGAAATTGAAACTAATTAAAAATCTTCCAGGGCTTCCTGGTGGCGCAGTGGTTAAATATCCGCCTGCCAATGCAGGGGACACAGGTTCAAGCCCTGGTCCTGGAAGATCCCACATGCCGCAGAGCAACTAAGCCTGTGTGCCACAACTACTGAGCCTGTGCTCTAGAGCCCTTGAGCCACAACTACTGAGCCCATGTGCTGCAACTACTGAAGCCTGCATGCCTAGAGCCCGTGCTCCAAAACAAGGGAAGCCACCGCAATGAGAAGCCCGTGCACTGCAATGAAGAGTAGACCCTGCCCACCACAGCAGACCCTGCTGCTCGCAAGCAGCAGTGAAGACCCAACGCACCCAAAAATAAATAAATAATTAATTAAAAAAAAAATCTTCCAACAAACAAAAGTCCAGGACCAGATGGCTTCACAGGTGAATTCTATCAAACATTTAGAGAAGAGCTAACACCCATCCTTCCCAAACTCTTCCAAAAAATTGCAGAGGAAGGAACACTCCCAAACTCATTCTATGAGACCACCATCACCCTGATACCAAAACCAGAGAAAGATACTACAAAATAAGATGACAGACCAATATCACTGATGAATATAGATGCAAAAATCCTCAACAAAATACTAGCAAACAGAATCCAACAACACATTAAAAGGATCATACACCGTGATCAAGTGAGATTTATCCCAGGGATGCAAGTATTCTTCAATATACACAAATCAATCAATGTGATACACCATATTAACAAATTGAAGAATAAAAATCATATGATCATCTCAATAGATACAGAAAAAGCTTTTGACAAAATTCAACACCCATTTATGATAAAAACTCTATAGAAAGTGGGCATAAAGGGAACCTACCTCAACATAATAAAGGCCATATATGACAAACCCACAGCAAACATCATTCTCAATGGTGAAAAACTGAAAGCATTTCCTCTAAGATCAGGAACAAGACAAGGGTGTCCACTCTTGCCACTCTTATTCAACATAGTTTTGGAAGTCCTAGCCACGGCAATCAGAGAAGAAAAAGAAATAAAAGAAATACAAATTGGAAAAGAAGAAGTAAAACTGTCACTGTTTGCAGATAACATTATACTATACATAGAGAATCCTAAAGATGCCACCAGAAAACTACTAGAGCTAATCAATGAATTTGGTAAAGTTGCAGGATACAAAATTAATGAACAAAAATCTCTTGCATTCCTATACACTAACACCAAAAATCAGAAAGAGAAATTAAGGAAACAATCCCATTCACCATTGCAACAAAAAGAATAAAATACCTAGGAATAAACCTACCTAGGGAGACCAAAGACCTGTACTCAGAAAACTATAAGACACTGATGAAAGAAATCAAAGATGACACAAACAGATGGAGAGATATACCATGTTCTTTGATTGGAAGAATCAATATCGTGAAAATAACTATACTACCCAAAGCAATCTACAGATTCAGTGCAATCCCTATCAAATTACCAGTGGCATCTTTTACAGAACTAGAACAAAAAATCTTAAAATTTGTATGGAGACACAAAAGACCCCGAATAGCCAAAGCAGTCTTGAGGGAAAAAAACGGAGCTGGAAGAATCAGACCCACTAGCTTCAGACTATACCACAAAGCTACAGTAATCAAGACAATATGATACTGGCACAAAAACAGAAATATAGATCAGTGGAACAGGATAGAAACCCCAGAGATAAACCCATTCACCTATGGTCAACTAAACTATGACAAAGGAGGCAAGGATGTACAATGGAGAAAAGACAGCCTCTTCAATAAGTGGTGCTGGGAAAACTGGACAGCTACATGTAAAAGAATGAAATTAGAACACTCCCTAAATTGGGCGATTGGGATTGACATGTATACACTGATGTGTATAAAATTGATGACTAATAAGAACATGCTGTATAAAAACGTTAATAAAATTAAATTTAAAATAAAACATTCCCCCCCCCCAAAAAAAAATTCCCTAACACCATACACAAAAATAAACTCAAAATGGATTAGAGACCTAAATGTAAGATTGGACACTATAAAACTCTTAGAGGAAAATATAGGAAGAACACTCTTTGACATAAATCACAGCAAGATCTTTTTTGATCCACCTCCTAGAGTAATGGAAATAAAAACAAAAATTTAAAAATGGGACCTAATGAAACTTAGAAGTTTTTGCAAAGCAAAGGAAACTACAAACAAGACGAAAAGACAACCCTCAGAATGGGAGAAAATATTTGCAAACGAATCAACAGACAAAAGATTAATCTCCAAAATATATAAACAGCTCATGCAGCTCAATATTTAAAAAAACAACCCAATCCAAAAATGGGCAGAAGACCTAAATAGGCATTTCTCCAAAGAAGACATACAGATGGCCAAGAAGCACATGAAAAGCTGCTCAACATCACTAATTATTAGAGAAATGCAAATCAAAACTACAATGAGATATCACCTCACACCAGTTAGAATGGACATCATCAGAAAATCTATAAACAACAAATGCTGGAGAGGGTGTGGAGAAAAGGGAACCCTCTTGCACTGTTGGTGGGAATGTGAATTGATACAGCCACTATGGAGAACAGTATGGAGGTTCCTTAAAAAACTAAAAATAGAATTACCATAAGACCCAGCAATCCCACTACTGGGCACATACCCTGAGAAAACCATAGCTCAAATAGAATCACGTACTACAATATTCATTGACGCTCTATTTACAATAGCCAGGACACGGAAGCAACCTAAGTGTCCATTGACAGGTGAACGGATAAAGAAGATGTGGCACATATATACAAAGGAATATTACTTAGCCATAAAAAGGAATTAAATTGGGGCATTTGTAGAGACATGGATGGATCTAGAGACTGTCATACAGACTGAACTAAGTCAGAAACAGAAAAAGAAACATCGTATATTAACGCATATATGTGGTGCCTAGAAAAATGGTACAGATGAATCGGTTTGCAGGGCAAAAATAGAGACACAGATGTAGAGAACAAACACATGGACACCAAGGGGGGAAAGTGGAGAGGGGGTTGGTGGTGCTGGGATGAATTGGGAGATTGGGATTGACATGTATACACTGATATGTATATAATAGATAACTAGTAAGAACCTGCTATATAAAAAAATAAATTAAATAAAATTCAAAGCAAAAAAAATAAGATTACTTAGAGATAATGGAGATAAACCTAAAATACAGTCAGCTAAAAGAGTTGAAAATAGATGCCTCTGAGAAAGCGGAAATGGGGGAAAAGGTAGTGGGCTGCCTTCTGTTTTCATAGAAAACCTTATAATACTTGTTATTTCTTTAAGCCATGCATATGTGTAACTTCTGTTTTTAAAAGAATATAAGTTTCCTGATGGCAGGGACAAAAAAAGAAAAAAGGATGGAGCAGCCCCTGGGTCGCGGGGGGAGGTCCTGGGAGAACAGATCACAGACCCCAAGGAGCCCCAGAGCCAGATGGGAAGCCAGGCCATGATGCGCACGGCCGCCCCAGCCCAGCAGAAAAGCCCCTCCCTCCGTGCCCTGATGAGAGGCCTCCTAGGTCCTGATCCACCTGGGAGACCCGGAGCAAGAGAGACGCAACCGTCCTGAGCTCTGAGCAGCCAGGCAGCTCACCGCGGGGCTTCAGGGGCTGGCCAGGGAGAGGCAGCGGCAGAAGGCGCGCCCTCACCCCTCCCAGCCTCCCCCCGACTCCCTCCAGTGACAGAGGCCTGTCGTCTCCCAGCCTCCCTCCTGGCCTGGCCGAGGCCTGATTATCCTCTGGGCAGCTTAGCCATTACCTCCTCAGAGGCCTGTCCTGATCGCCAGTGGACCCTAAGGGCCTTCCACCCCCATTATTCCCCCTAACGGCCCCCTTCCCTTCACGGCTCTCATCACGGTGTGTCATTATAGACTCATCTGTGTCCTACTTTGTTCCATCCCGGCCTCTCCTGCTGGACTGTCAACTCCATGACGCAGCAAGCTGGACCCCCAGCTCCGAGCACAGTGATGGGCCAAACTCTTGATTCGTTCCCCAGATCTGATCCTTCCTGAGTCTCCTCCAGCTTCCTAAGTGGGGATTCCATTCCCACAGCCTAAGCCAGACACCTAGGGGTCATTCTGGACAAATTTTTCTCACCCCGCTCTCTGTGTCAGGGATCCCGCTGGACTCGCTTTCCACTCACATCCAGGACCCAGCCTCCCCGCCCTCCTCTTTCACCTCCTCGTCCACTGCACTGTTGCACTGGCCTCGGACATGGTCTCCCAATCGCCGTGCTCCTCCCGCCAGAATCATCTGCCCAGGAGGCAGAGAGGAGATGTAGAAGTCCAATTCAGATCGGACCACTTCTCTTTTCAAACCCTCTAGGCTTCTCTTCTCATTCAGAATAAAATCCACATCCTTCCTGTGGTCTTCAATACCCAACATGATCTGGACACGAGGTCAGGGGTACTGTGAGGACACCGCCCTCTTTCTCTCCCTCTCGCTCCCTGTGCTGCAGCCACGTGGTCCCTAACTCTTCCTTGACTGACCACAGATGGCGCTCTCCCACGGTGCTGCCACTTGCCATGGCCTCAGCATGGAGTGCTCTCTCCCCCAAAATCCATGGGCCTGTTCCCTCATTCCTTCAGAATTCTTCTCCAAGAGCCCATGTTCAGAGAGGTCTTCCCATCATTCTTTTGTTTTTTATTGAAGTATAATTGATGTACAATATTATATAAGTTACAGGTGTACAATATAGTGAGTCACAATTTTTAAAGATTATACTCCATTTAGAGTTATTATAAAATAGTGGCTATATTCCCTATGTTGTACAATATATCCTTGTAGGTTATTTTATACATAATTGTACCTCTTACTCCCCTACCCCTGTATTGTCCCTCCCCCCTTCCCTCTCCCCACTGGTAACCACTAGTTTGTTCTTTATATCTGTGAGTCTGCGTCTTTTTTGTTATATTCACTAGTTTGTTTAATTTTGTGGGTTCCACATATAAGTGATATCACACAGTATTTGTCTTTCTCTGACTTATTTCACTTAGTGTACTACCCTCCAAGCCCATCTATGCTGTTGCAAATGGCAAAACTTTATTCTTTTTTATGGCTGAGTAGTATTCCATTGTGTGTGTGTGTGTGTGTGTCTGTGTGTGTCTGTGTGTGTACACAACAGCTTCTTTATCCATTCATCTGTTGATGGACACTTAGGTTGCTTCCATCCTCCCATCATTCTTTGTTCCCTTACCCTGTTTAATTTTGCTTCATTGGTCTTATCCCCACCCACTAGATTATACATATTTATTGATTTATTTACATATTATCTGGTTCCCTCTGCTATAACGTTAGCTCCATGAGACCACAAACTTTACCTTCTATGCACCGACTGCTGTATCTTCAGTGCCCGAAACGGTATCGGGCACATAGTAGATGCCCAATAAATGTTGTTTAAATAAGTAAGATCTCAGGAACACTTTGCTGAACAAATTAATTAAATGTCTCTTCTATTTGTTGGGCACTAAAACTGGCTGGGAATCATAGAAATAAGGAAAATAATAGCCTCTTCTGGGATCTTCCATCCTAGTGGAAGACTCATGTAAACAGTGAACTATAACACAGGACAAAACTAAGCAGGTATCAATAACAAACAGCAGCAGGCCCTACTAACGTTTACTGAGTATGTGACTGTGTCAGGCTGGAGTGTTTTCTGACTCCAATCAACTCTCCAATTCTCCAGCACCTACTGGGTGTCCTATAATTTAATTTGATTTTGACACCGACTGCTCGGCACAGACCACGCAAGCTAAGGGCTCAGCCCCACAGGGCTGCCTCCACTTCAGATGCCATTTACGAGTCCGGGGTCACTGTCCTGGCTTTAAATGAGATTTCCATGACCCCCTCTTCAAGTTCGATAATTTGCTAGAACGGTTCACAGAACTCAGGAAAACACTTTATTCACATTTGCTGGTTCATTATAAAGGATACAACTAAGGAACAGCCAAATGGAAGTGATGCATAGGACAGGCTATGGGGAGAAGGGGCGTGGAGCGTCCGTGCCCATCCTGGGCGTGCCACCGTTCCAGCACCGTGACTGTTCAGCACCCCAGAAGCTCTCTGAGTCTCAGTGTTCAAGAGTTTTTATAAAGTTGAATCTCCAGTTCCCCCATCCTGTTCCCAGAGGCCAGTGGGTGGGGCTGAGACTGCCAACCCTGGAATCACTAGGTCTTTCTGGTGACCAGCCCCCATCCTGAGGCTAAGAGTACCACCCTCATGAGCAGAAACTCCGGTGTGTCCCAGAGAGGCTCCAGATGAAGAACAGAAGATACTCCTGTCATTCAGGAATTGCAAAGGGTTTTAGGAGCTGGGGGTCAGGAACAAAGACCAAATATATTTTTATAGTATACCACACAGGCACCGTTGACATATAACTGACATCATCATCACAGTCCTCTGAAGTAAATATTCTTTTTTTATCCCCATTTCACAGATGAGAAAACTGAGACCTGGGTAAATTAAGTGAGTTGCCCAGAGTTACGTGATCCATAAAAGGGAGAGCCCAGGATTTGAAACTTCAGAGTCTCATGCTCTTAGGCACGGCATTCCTAGTGCAGGAGGTTATCCATCATCTGGGCGAATGTGAGCAGATGTCACTTAAAGGGGAAGTGATATTTTCATGGAGACAGAGATTATGACGCCCTCCTAAGAGAGCGTCTAAAGTATACACAGGTACCCTGTATGGGGTGGAGTCTGATCTCCAAAGGGAAGCCCTTGCAGGCCCAAATATTTTCTCGGTAGCTTCCCACAATTCCTATTCATTCCTTCCGGTTGAGGCATGAGCATTTCTCTGCCCTGAACGCCCAGTGTGACTGTTCCAACAGGACAGGCAGCTTAGCATAGTCCCCACAGGGAGGAGAGGACAGAGAGCTCAGAGGACCGCCCGGGAGAGCCATGGGGGTGGGGGGAGGTGGGAGAAAGGGGTGGGGTTCACAGGTTCTGTGCCTCCGTGTCCTTCTAATGTAAAAGAGCTCTGGAGGGCTGTCACGTTTGCATGATTGATCCAATTATGGGCCATGAGCTCATCCACTGTTACCCTGGGTCTGTGTTAGGATCCTGCCTCTGGAAGATGAGAAGGCACAGAGGGAGCCTGGAAACCTGATAATTAAATGTGAACATCCCCGGGATGGGGGGCACCCTGACAGCCAGGAGAAGAGACCAGGGCCTGGAGCTGGGCGGTGTTAGCTACTGCCAGCTCTGATTCTATAAGTGTTTATAGTCTCTCATAGCCTTTCGAGAGAGACTATTTTCTTCTATAGCCGAGGAATGGAGCTCCTTGGAAAGCTTTTGCCTTCCTTGACTCTGCTAGAAGAATTAGGGCTGGGGGTCCTGTTTCTACCACCAGCTATGGTTTGGGGGTGGACGTCTGTAAAGGTTCAGCTCAGAGAGGGCCAGGGAATCAAAATGAGAAAACCTTAAGGGGAAGTGAGGGAATTTCTTGGGCTGATTATTGAGAGTCCCTTCCTCCCCTAGAAATTATAGAGCACAGCAGATAAAACCGGACTCTGGAATCCGGAGTTCCTGGTTCAAATCCTGGTTCCATCACTTCTGAGCTGTATATCCTTGGGCAAATTACTCTTAAGGTGCCTCTTCCCCTCTTGTCTGTTAAAACAGCCATCCTCACCCTGTTGTGAGGACAAAATGAGCTAATTCTTGTAAAACATAGTCACAAGTGCCCAGCAGGCAACAAGCGCTCAGTAGATGCTAGCTGTCCTGTCGTGCAGGCTGTCCTGTGCTAACTCTGCTCTCCTCTGGGATCAGAGGGAGGGGACACCAACCGTGGCCCCATTTTCCACTCTCAGCTGTCCCCAGTGGAGGGTCTGGTCAATCGTGGGGTAAGAGGCCGCAGCCACTCCTTGACAAAGGGGAATGGATCAGCTTTGAAGTTGGAGGCGAGACAGACGTTGGCAGCTAACACCCAGCAAAGGCCAACTTCTTTAGAGACAGCATAACGGATATGAGTCCCCCCAGGCCCTTAAGGGGACAATTATGGTCTAGTAGAGTCAGGTCGGTTACACTTCTGTGAGAGATTGGACTAAAGCTTTTGGGAAGCCCCCCTCCCTTGCTTCAGGCAGGATTAATTCAGCCCATCCCTATATCGTGGTACCTTATCCATAATTCAACGAAGAGTTTATCACAGGCGATCAGGGCCAGGGTCATGAGGGTGGGAATTAAGCCTGAGTCATCCTTCTATTGCAAACAAACTTCAAAACGTGTAGCCACTTATTCATTCCACCCTGCACGTCTGAGAACAGATAACCAGGAAGGATTTTTATGCGAAAAGTTTTGAGTGGCTCAGACAAAAGAGCATTTTAAAAGGAGTCGGAGGAAAAGTTCCCAGCCCTGTCTTTTTATCTCTCAGCGATTTGGTTTCCTCATCCATGTTTGTAAAATGCAGAAGTAACCCCTGCTCCACTCACCTTCCTGGATGGGTATAGAGACCAAAAGTGACGACCAGCAGGACAGGACAGTGTTTTGTACGTGTCTCCACCACGCACCTCATTCCCACCTGTGGGGAAGCATCACCTGATTAAATGTCATTTGGCCTTGATTCAGCCTCAGAGAGCCGGTGTTTCAGTGGAATTCCTTTCCGTACTTAGAGTGTCTTCGTTTAGCAAAAAAGAAATGACGGGGAAGCTGTGTGACCCAGGCCAGAGGCCTCCTCTTCTCTTGTCTTTGAGAACTTCCCTGGCCTGTGAACAGGATGGTTGGGTGGCAGACTGGCCTGTGGGCCGCAGCTCTGTGAGGACCCTTCCTAGGAATGCAGGCCCAGCCCCTGTGCCCGCCCTGAGGAGGGCCGCTGCTGGGGGAGGCCGGTCCCCTTCTTCCATTTGCAATCACTATTTATTTATCTTTGAAAATTGAAGGAACCAGAGCCTGCAACTGGGAGAGACTTGTGGAGCCAGGAGAAGCCAGCGTCTGGGCTCAGTGTCTGCCGCCCACGCAAGGGAAAGAAGCATTCCCAGAAAAGGGGGGTGGGGACCCAGCTGAAAGGCCACCGTGCTGGAAAAGGTGCCACACACCCCAGCAGGGCCAAAGGCACAGAAAGAAGGTGGCAGTCACCGGAGGGACGACTTTGGTGGCCCAGTGAAGGATGGGGAACAAGAGCCCTGCCCAGGGATTCCTCAACCCGGGCAGCCTGCGTCTCCACAGCAAACGTGCTGTGGCATTAAGCGGCAGAGAAGGCCGCCTTCATGGGCAAACTGGGGAAGCAGATACACTGGGCCACACTTCACTGTTCCCTCTGTCCCCAGCCCGGTTCCCAACTTGCATTGCAGCCCATCTAAGAGCCAAGGCAGTTTTCATCCCCATCCGAGTGCCCCCCATCACTCACTCATTCTCAGGCCACAACTTGCAGGCAGGCACGGCCTCATTTTGACCCCCGAGATTAGATACCCCAGGATGTTAGGGGCTGTGTCCTTTGTCAGCGCTGCCGAGAACGGGCCCTCCTGACTCAGCGCTGTGCTCCTTCCACACCCAGCGGGAATCCCTGCTTTTCCCGCTGTGTTCCCCCCATTCCCACCTACCATCAAACACACACACACACACACACAAACACACACGGATGTGGAAAAGGTAGGCAGCCAGATCTGGAAGGCCTGCCTCGGCCTTTGACCCCTCCTTGGCCGAATGACATGCTCCCCCCGCTGGGCGAGGTCACCCAGAGGGTCTGAGCCTCCTTAGCCTCCTCCTTGTCTCCTGCAGTGGCTGGAGCAGGGCTGTGAGAGTGGGCCCCGGCTTCCAGACTGGCCCATCAGGTCAGGGGGTCAAGGGAAGCCGAGTCTCAGCAGCCTCAGAGCGGTGAACGAAGTTCAATACAAAACATGGGCATCTCTGGCCAAGCCCGCGGGTCAATGAAAGCCCCAGAAGCATCGGGAGGTGCAGGCTGGACGGCACGAGTGAGGGAGGGTTTTGTGGAAAGTGATGGCGGTTGGCCTTGAGGTCTGAGGTGGGTTATGGAGAGGAAGATTCCTGGGTGGGGGGAGAGAGGCGCGAGGGAGAAGTCTAGGCTCAGGGCGGGTGCAGGGGACACGCGGGGCCTCCAGCCGGCTGGCCCGCTCTTACTCCGAGGAGGGCAGCGGCCTGGCTGCGCATCGGGAGGCGCTAGGGCCTCGCGGACGGACGAGCTGGAGAGGGGAGGGCGCCCTCTCGGGAGGGCGGGCGGGGGCTGGCGGCGGCGGGAGCGGCGCCGAGCTGAGTTGCCTCCATCCATGGCACGGAGCGGCGGCGGCGGCAGGAGCCCGGCTCGATCCGCTAGGTCACAGCCCCGCGCAGAGCGAGCAGACGACGAGGAGCGGCCCGGCCTCAACCGGCCCGGGAGCACCACGCAGACAGTCGGGCCGCGCCGCCGGGGCCCGCCCGCGCTGCGCTGACAGCCGCGCCCGCGTCCTCCCCGCCGGGGCGCTCGCCGGACATGCCCCCGGGGCGCGGCGGCGGGGACCCCGGGGCTTGCCTCCGCCCAGGGCCCCCCGCTCCGCCCTCGAGCGCCCCGGGCCCCCGCTGAGCACGCCTCTCGCACGCCCGGATCCCTCCGGCCGGCGCGCAGACGGGCCCCAGCGCTGTCGGTCCCCGCGGGGCGATGGGCTGATGGGCGCCGCGGGACACAGGATGCGGTGGACGCCCGCGCGCCTGCTGCTGCCGCTGCTGCAGTGGCTGCTGCTTTTGGCGCCCGAGATCCGCGGCGCGCCCGGCTGCCCGGTCCCTATCCGCAGCTGCAAGTGCTCAGGGGAGCGGCCCAAGGGGCTAAGCGGCGGCGCCCCCAGCCCGGCGCGCAGGAGGGTGGTGTGCGGCGGCGGGGACCTCCCGGAGCCTCCCGAGCCCGGCCTTCTGCCTAACAGCACCGTTACCCTGTAAGTATCCTACTTGGCCGGCCCGGCTCGAGCCCCGACGAGGGGACGAAAGGAGACCAGACGGGAGGGCTGGGAAATGGGGGACAGAGTCGATGTGCCACTTCAGACTCTAGGACAGGCCCGAGTCCAGAAGCCGAAAAGGGAGGCTTGAAGAGAAGTAAGGGAAAGATTAGGGCTCCAGGGGTGTGGAGGGAGGAAGGAGCATCGGGGGGCGGGGGCGCCCCAAAGTGAGGCACCGCGGGCGCCCACTCACCTGCACAGGTGACAGGGAATGCGCGCTGGCGGGACGCCCACGCCCCTTGAGTTTCTAGCCAGGGCTGGTGTTGCGGACCTGCGGGGTTGGGATGGGGGGAAGGCTCAGGGAAGACCGACGCCCGCGGCCCAGTAGATGGCTGTGGTCGTTACCACCGCGGACGCGTCCCTGGCCGCACTGGAGGAGTCTCCCGGCTTCATCCCGCCGGCCTGGCTCCTCCAGTTGGGGGCGCCCCATCGGGGACGGGAGCCTGCCAGCCCCGCTTGCAGCCCGTCTCTCTAGCGCTGGCGGGAGGGTGGGCTCGAAAAAGTCTGTCCTTGGGGTGCAGGCACTTCTGGTGTGAATGAGACCCCGGCGTCCCGATTCCCACTAGGACCCCTCTCCCCGCCGTGCGCATCTGTGAATTGAGCTCTGCTCTGGATCCTGCATCCCTCCCTCTTCCTCCCCTCCTCGGATATAAAGACGAACTTTGGCTGTTTCTCGATTGACTTCTTCGCGAAAAGAGTGCGGAGAAAGAAACCTGGCTGAGGGGAAGGAGGCTGCCTCCCAGCCTCCTTCCGTCATACCCTTTCCTTCCTCAAGCCCGGGCCTTATTAAGCCCTCACTTCGCTGGCAACCAGCGCGGCCCGTTGCGCCCGCCACCCGACCCCAAGCCTCCTCGATGGGGGTCCGAAGTCCCCGCAACTGCAGGAGAATTAGCGACCCTCCCCACCGCAGAGATTTCCTGCGCAGACCACGTGCTTGGAGCTCCACGCACGCCGTGGACTGCAGGGTCGGGCCCTGGCGACAGTCCCTTCCTTTCCTGTCCTGCATCCAGCCTCCAAGCCACTTCCCCTTCCCTGTCCTCCTGACCCCAGCGGCGAACGTTTCCCCACGGCCCCTTGCCCAGAGTTGGAGCTGGCTCACAGTCTATCCGATTGTGTCCAGAACAATACAGTAACGCCTCTGGTTGGGTGAGTTCAGAGGCTGCCCGCTTCCTGACAGGACACGACTGGTCAACCTCTGACGTTGTCCGCCTGGCCTGCATTTTCCCCAGCTGGGGTGGGTGTGTGCATGTGTGCATTAGGGGGGTGGAAGCGTTGTCTCTGCTCTCTCCCACGTCCCAGCAGCTCAGGGATACAGCCATGGCCTGGGAAGGCAGCTGTGCCAGCTGCTTCAGGTCCCTCTGAGTGTCCACTGGGGTTGAAGCGTCCAGACAGGCCTGGGCATTCCCCAGCCCACTCAGTTCTGGAGGAGAAAAATGCCTGCTGTGTGGGATGGCTGGGCTGGTGTCTGTGTGAGTCCCCGCTGGGCCACAGTCATTCAGTTCTGAGAGGAGCGTGTGTGCCGTGGACCCTGCAGCAGAGCTCACACTTCTGTGCTGGGGTTAGGGAATCCTAACATACTGACGGCAGAAAGAAGGGAAAACATTAAAGGTGGTTTTGCAGTACATTTTAGAATGATTTGGTAACTAATGCTTTCCAGCCACGGCTAATTCCCATCGACGCCACTCCGGGGAGAGAGCGGGGCCAACTCTTGGCGAGAATATATCAGGACAGGGTGGCAGCCAGCAGGACTGCTAGCTCACCTTCCCATCCCAAACCATCCCCAGAGGAAGGGCCCTTCTTTTGTCCCAGGCCACTGACCTACCTGGCTTAAGATACCTTCCAAAAGAACAGCCCCCCCCCCCTGCCCCGCAGCATGGCTGGACATCTCCGCAGGAACAACAGACAGGGCAGGTCAGGCCGGAGCAACCCCCAAGAGCCCGCTAGCCCATCAGCCAGGGGTGTGACTAAAAGCAGCCACAGACATATGCCTTAGGCACCCCCCACAGGCTCCACCTAATCCCCATCCTGACTACAACCCCTCCCCCAAGCTGGCTTCTGAAGGAAAAAGAGCGCAAGTTCTTCTTCAGCAGAAGTTTGGCAGGGATTCTCTTCTGGGGGCTCAGTTCCCCCAGCAAACCCACCCCTACCCAGCAAGCATCTCGAGGGAAGAAGGAAAAGACGGGCTGGGAAGGGGCTTCTGCCACTCCAGCCTGGCAGCAAAGAGAGGCTATGAGCACAAAAACCTTCACACTCTCCCAAACTCCTTCTCCTTCCTCGTTTATTTATTTATTCTTTTTCCAAATGTCCCCTTTCCCCTTTCTGCCCATCACCTGGTGCAAACAACAGGACTTGAGCCAATAGTCTTTGCGTTATTGCTTTCCCCTCCCTCCGCCTCCCCTGTTTTCCTCCAGAATGGACCACCATCTCCCAGTCCCCTCCACACACCACCCTGCCCACGTGGGTCCTGGGGGAGTAGGGGGAGAGTCAGGCCTCTGCTTTGGAAAGCCCGGCTGACTGTTCAGGCAGGGAAAGTGCTAGATAAGGTGCCTGTCTGCAGAGAGCCTCCGTCTCTGCTCAGAAAGCCTCCAAGCCGTTGAGGGCAATCCTGTGGACAGCCCTGTGCACCTCACGGAAAACCCTTCCACCTCCACTCGGTTATCTCGGCTTCTGCCCTCTGGTTTTGTAGACTGCAGGCCCCCTTTCCCCACGCTTGGCTTTTTTTTTTCTTTCTTTCTTTCCTCTAATGGATTTTCGTTCGCGGTTTTCCAGGAAAGCTGAACTCTTGGCTTCCTTCCTGATCCACCTGCCCCACCCCAGCCCCCATTCTCAAGGCCTAGTGCACAGGGCAGCTGTGGGCATGTCCTGTCCAGAGCAGGAGCATTTATGGGCCTTCCCTGAGGGACAGGGTCTCATGGGCAGCGGGGTGGAGGTGGCTTAGCACAGGGAGAGCCCGGCTGGAGGAGGGAGACGCAGACCACTGTCAACGGCCCCACCCCACCCCCCACCCCCCTGCCCGCCCTGGCAGCAGCTGATGGGCCTGCCCTCTGGTTCTGGGCTCTGGGAGTTCAAGTGAGGGGGATACTAAGGAATTCCAGGAAAGGGCTGATAATGGATAACTCTAGAAGGAAACCTCCTATGAGGACCTCCCAGGACATCTGAGCAGGCTCTCGGAGGATACCAGGCAGTGTCATAAATTCCTGGGCCCCTGGGCCGAAAGGGGCCTTAGAGATGCCCCTAAATCAGCGTCTGACAGCTGAGCAAACTGAGGCCAGATGGGGAGAGGGCCACGTCTTGCCAAGAGTCACACAGCTTAGCTGACGCCAGCCTCAGGATTAGCTGGTTGGATTCGTTTAGTTTTCCTCTCAGGTGAGAGACTCACTGTTCACCTAGCTGGACTTGGGACCCAATGGACACAAAGCCTGCTTTAAAAAAACCCGGTTCCTTCCCAGCAGGACCCAGGCCCTTTTGACCTGGGAACATTCCAAGGCTGGGTGGAGAGAGGGGCAGGCATGGGACGGTCCCTCGGTCCAGATTCTCCCAGGACCCGCAAACCCTCATCCCCTCAGCCTCCCATCTGGGGGAGCTGCCCACCACGTAGGCTGCCCCCATAGGGGAGAAGGGGCAGTTTCCACACAGATGTGCCTAGTGGAGGCCGGGGCCCTTTGCTCGGAGTTTGGTGGTCTTTGGGAGCCCCGGGGGAGGGGGAGGGGAGGGGAGGGAGGGGAGGCCCCTTCACAGCCCCATCCCCCGTGCTTGGCCCAGCAGTTCTTGAGCACAGACGTCCCTCTGGACCTCCAGCTCTGGACTGGGCCCACCCCTCAGTGCCCCACATCCCAGCCCCCGGGGTCCACTTAGGGGGAGTTTGGGGCAAAGTGTGCCAACCGCCTGCACAGAGCGTGAGCGGAGGGAGATGGTGGCTGGAGGGGCGGGCCGCGCGGCCTCCCCACCCCCTTCCCTTCCACCCTCTTTCCCCCATATGGTTCTCATAAGGTCTGGGCTCAGAGACAGCAGCCAGAGGAAGTGGCAGTGTACAGAGAGCTTTTGTGCCTGAGCGGAGGGGGAGGGGGAGGGAGCGAGGAGAAAGAAGGAAAGGAGGGAAGAGGCTGGAGACTCCAACACACTCTCCCTTACCCTCCCCACGGTGCCGGGGGAGGGGCGGAGGGGAGGGTCTCAGCTGCAGCGCCCCCATGTGGGCTCCCGGCCCCCCGCTGGTCTGAAGGGAGGGACTCAGAAGGAATCTCCCCGACTACCTACTGGAGGAGTTGGAGGCCACCAGCCCAGGTTCCAGGATTCATTAGCCCCTTCCTGGAGGTGTTAGGAACCCTGCCCTGAGGGCTGCCCCTTGTGCAGGACGTCGGGGCCCAGGGTCCCAGTTCAGGAGAGCACCAGGCGGAGAGCAGAGCCCTCCGTGCTTCACTGGTTGAGTCCTTCTTGCACCAGAGAGACTGGACCTATAATTCAGGCCCCCAGTGGGACCAGGACCCAGAATGGGTTATTTGGCCTGAATTTTTCAGAACCCATGCAAGAACCCAGCCACTCCTGACCCCTAAGGAAGTCCCTTCCTGCCGCCTACTGTGATCACCCCTCTGGGTTAGGGTTGGGAGGGATGCAATCCCTAGTCCTGGTGAGTCTGCGAATTTCCCCCAAAGGCACGGGCAAACCGGTGTAATTTGAACCTCACCGTAAATTGACCCTTAAATTTGGGGTCATGTTTTTAAAGGGAGCGAGGGTTCCTAAGTTTATGTCACATGGGAGTCATTGGGATAAGAACTCTTTCCTGAAGGAGAAAGAGTTCCAGCCACCTCTGAGTTGATCTCTGCCCTTCCATTCAGTGAGCTTTCCTTGCCAAAGCCCAGAGAGGGGAGGTGAGTTCCCCCGTGCCACGCACCCTGGACCAGGACCCCTCACTCCCCCATCACCCTGAGGTAGAGCCTTCACCCCCGTGGGACCAGACAGAGAAGAGGGGAGGGGAGAGGAGGGAAATGGCCCTGGGCTGAGGAACCAGAAGGAAAATCCGGTTAACTGCTAGGAAGGGGCTGTTCAGAGGGGCTGTTTATTTTCATTCCCCCAGCCCAGCCGCTCCGTTCTATTTAGAGCTCAGACACTGACAGGACAAAGCTGCCTCCTCCCCTTCCTCCCTCCTCCGGGGGGCCCCCATCCTTCCCAAACTCCAGAACATTCCTTTGCTTTTAGAACTGGGTGATGGGGGTGGGAGAGCTGAGACACTGTGGAGTGTAGCTAACGCGGCAGCCTCCCAGGACCCAGCTTTCCCAGCCCTGGGAGTGGGGAGAGGTGGGCTTGGGGAGCCGGGCTGGGGGAGCAAAGGGTGTGTAAAATGGATGGGACCAGGTGAGGGGCAGGGGACCAATCTGTCACGGAGTAGCAGGGAACCAGCCTCAGAGAGCGGCCCAGGAGGGAGTTCCAGCCTGAGCTTGAGGGGCCAGACGTCTCCCAGCTGGAAAGCAAAGGGGAGGTCGAAGCTCCCTCCTCCCTGTGTCCTCTCCCGGCCCCCCCTCCCCCAGGGCGCTTTGCATGCTGGGAACTGTGTGTTGGAGCAGAAACTCTAGACTTCAGGAGACTCGGCATCCAGGATGGGAAAAGCCATCAAACGTACGGAGTGGGAACCTTCGGTCCAGACCCTTCTTTTACAGAGAAGAAAACCCCCAGAGAGGGGCTGACTTGCTCAAGGTCACACAGCTCCTAGCCAGACCCGAGGGCTCCTGCTCGGGGTCAGCCCGGTCCCACACTGACCAATCAGAGCCGTCCTCCCTGGGGACAGGGCAGGGACATAACCAATCCGCTTCCCCCACGTGGATAGTGAGCCGGGGAAAGGGGCGCCACCCGCGACGATACGTGTGTACTTAGGGGACCACTAAGTACAAAATCACTTCACAGAGGATTTGGTGGGAAGTGGAGGCAGGAAAAAATGCCTCCCGACTTGGGAAAAGCGTGGGTCCTGGACCAACCCCACCTTCCCTGGAGCTCTGCCCCTTCAGACAGCCACCCGCCCATTCCGCCAGTGCCTGTTGTGAGGTGAGAGAGCTGGCCTTGGACCTCAGGGGGCTTGCAGTCTCACCATGGAGACTGGATACAGGCTCACCAAGCAGGACAGGAGCCTCCAAGCTCCCAAGGAAAACGTCTGGGCTGGAAGGATTAAAGGACTAATTTATACTTAGGTGTAAATGACTGATGACAGACAGATCCTTTCGGGTTTATGTGTGTGTTTAAAGAAACCTGCTTTCTTCACCTGAAAGCTTGGCTCCCCCCGTGGTGAGATTTTAGGCTGTGAGCGCACGAAGTGCTTAAGGTGGATTGCAAGTAATTTCCCAGCTTCCTCAAGCCCCGGGGACACACGCACGCAAACAGTCCACCCAGTGTGACACATCTCCCTTCACCTTCCACGAGTGGGAGATGGTAAACACCAGGTCTCATTTGTGTTTGTAGTACTGATGTGTTCCGTAAGGCCGAGCACACAGTAGGTGTTCACGTAGGATTGAAGACCAAATGAATGGATGCCCAGGGTGAACGATTAAAGCAGAATCAATTCCAGTGCTGGGGGCCCCCAAATCCCCACCAAGCCACACCGACCACCCACCATGAACACCAGTAGGTTACTCCTTCCCATCCCCGCCCCAATTTCTTGGTTTCTGCCTAGTGACCATCAGGACGCTGTGACCTTGCAGAGAGGGTAGAGAAAAGGACCGAAGGAAGGCCCATGTGTAGGAGCCGTTGCAAAATAGTTTTCCCTCTTGGCCTTGACCTCAGGCCCTGCCTGGACAGCCCATCTTCAAGGCTGAGGTCAGAGGCTGTCTCAGGATATGGCTCTCTAAAGTCTGGGGAAAAGATGTCCCACATGGGTGCCCTCCTAACCAGAGGGAGGCTGACAGACAGGCTTCCAGCCAAGGGAGGGATGGCAGGAGGTGTGGAGGTGCTGTGTGTCCTCTCCAGCATCTATGTCCCCTGCAGTCAGGCTCGGTACACATGAAGGGCAACCTTTAGCCTGAGGTGTGTGTCAAAGCAGGGCCTGTGGACCAGAGGTAGTCTTCCGTTCGGAGGCCCCACTGTCCCATCAGTCAGGCTAAACGGTATCCACAAGCTTTATGAAGCAGAATAGTTATTGCTAATTGGCATAACATGACATTTGGTAGTTCTATAGCTAAGTCTTCATTAATTTATGTTTGTAGCATTTATATATATATATATATATTTTTTTTTTTTTTTTTTTTTGCGGTACGCGGGCCTCTCCCTGTTGTGGCCTCTCCCGCCGCGGAGCACAGGCTCCGGACGCGCAGGCTCAGCGGCCATGGCTCACGGGCCCAGCCGCTCCGCGGCACGTGGGATCCTCCCGGACCGGGGCACGAACCTGCGTCCCCTGCATCGGCAGGCGGACTCTCAACCACTGCGCCACCAGGGAAGCCCTGTAGCATTTATATTTCAGTGGTGATTTTTTTTTTTTTTTTTTAGGTTTCAGATGCCCTTGTGGGCCCTGGAAATGCTCCAAGGCCCTGGGTACTGTGCCTGCGGGCGGGGCTGGGAGTACAGTTTCACCTTGATGGTGCAGCTGGTAATGGGCCTGAGGCCCTTTTGGTGTTAGCAAGCAGACCACCCTCCTCCCCTCACTGATGGTCTCCCGAAGACACTGCCGAGGTGCCAGCAGCAGGTGCTGGAGACGGGTCCCTCACAGCCCAGAGGGCCTTGGCAGCGGCCTAAATTCCGGGCTCAGAATTCCTGGAGAGCACGGGGCCATAGTGTCCAGGCCTGTGGTCCTTGCCTCTCTGTGCTGGGGTGGGCTGGGGGGTCGGTGAGGGGCTGACATGTATGACTCTCCCCGCACATGTGAGAACCCTTTTGTTCGGGCAGGTGCTGGCCCCGTGCCCAATGGGGCGGTGCCCACGTGACCCCTATAGGGTCATCTTTGATGTCGGACTGGGATCTGGCGAGCGTTTGTGGCTGCCCAGAGGCCACAGGGCCTCTGCAGACGCCAGCCACTCGCTCCCGTGGCCTCCAGCCTCATTAGTGGTAACTGCTTGCTGCTCTTCCCTAAAATAGGACCCGAGCCGGGAGAGAGTTCTGGAATGGACTCAGTGTGCCCCCTCTCCTTGGCCAGATTTCAGATTCTGGGGTAGAGAACAGGGGCCCCCAGGGACTGGCCCCCCCTTCCTGTGAAAATGTGATGTTGAGTGGTAGACGCAGGAGGGAGGGAGAAGCCGAGGATGCTGGTTTGGGCGGGCCTGGGGTCTGAGGGATGGAGGCATGGCTGGGAAGCAAACCCACCTGGCAGACGCCCTGTGCTGGTGCTGGGGGGAGGCCGGTGGGGCTGAGGCTCTCTGGGCGGGGTTGGGAGGCGATTAGGAGGGGGCAGAGACTGGCGTTGTGTCTGTGACTCTGGACAGAAGCATGGGGCTGCCCTGCCTGTTTTCCTCCCATGAGAGCCTAGCATGGCGGGAACATTTTTCTTCCTTTTGGATGAGTGTGTGTGTATGTGTGTGTGTGTGTGTGTGTGTGTTTGTGTGTGTGTGTGTTTCAGCTACCCCATTAGCAGCCCCGTAACTGCCAACTTCCTACCTGCCCCAAACACTCTCCCAAATCCCTGCCTTCACCTCCAGAGGACTGAACCTACCAGCATAATTGAGGCCATTCTCCGCCTAATCTAGGTCTGAAGTAAAATCCCCTCAGCCCGATCTAGATTGTTAAGACCAAAAGATCCATTTCTGGGTATCTGGGGACTAAACCATACCAATACCTGCTGAAGTCTGTCCAAGAACTGGAGACGTGGCAAGAAGGGGCCCATTGGAGGAGAAGGAAGCAGCACTGTTTGCCTGGTGCCCCGCTTTAGTGAGTGGCTTAGAGGGTGGGCGATCAGGAATGTGTTCTCGCAGTGAGAAAAAAATCTCATTTCAAGACTCTCCAGGATGGAGTTTACACTGGGCTGGCCAAGCCTGCAGCATGGGCAGCAGCTGACCCCAGCGTCACCCTACTGTACCCTCTCCTCCCCAGCCCAACAGAGGCTGCCTCAGAGAAGGCGGGCCTTGGGGGGTGGCAGCCAGGAGATGAGCTGCTCTGGACCAGAGGCTTGTCCTCACCTGCCTTGGGGGCTGGTCCCCATCCTTTGCTCTGTTCCCAGGCCACACACACACACAAACACACACACACACACACCCCACCCCGGGCCACCTGAGTATCCCCCCAGCAGCCCAGACTTCTTCCTGGGAAGGTGCTGGCTACAAGGAGACTAAATCAGGGATAATAAGACTTAAAGCCACCAGCCCCATGTGGCCCTGAGTTCTTGCGATGTCGCTGGTCTGAGTTAAGTAAGTTGTGCTGGAAGAGGAGAATCCACACCAGATTCCGAGACTTAGTACCAAAAAAGGGAAAATATCTCATTAATAATTTTTGTTATTTATATAATTTATAATATATGTATATTTATAATATATAATAATATATTTATTATGTGTTGAAATGATAACATTTTGGGTGCATTGGGGTAAATAAAGTATATTATTAAGATTAATTTAATTTTTAACTTTTAAACAATGTGGCTGCTAGAACATTCTAAATTACGTATACAGCTGGCATTGTACTTCTGTTGGCCAGTTCTGGATTAAATCTGGGGTATGTGAAAGGTGTTCAAGGGTTAAAGGACAAAGAGTCTGGAGAATGTGGGGTACCTATACCCCCAACACAACCACTAGACTTGTCTGGATAGGGTTCTCCAATTAGGATCCCGGGTTTTAATGTTGGGGATTTGGGAGTTGGAGAATTTGTTTAATTTTCTGTTTTCAATTCAATGATCTTTGAGCAAAACATTTTTTGCCCATAATTTTTTTTTTTAATTTCATTTTATTTATTTATTTTTGGCTGCGTTGGGTCTTCGTTGCTGCGCACGGGCTTTCTCTGGTTGTGGTGAACGGGAGATACTCTTCGTTGCAGTGCACGGGCTTCTCATTGCGGTGGCTTCTCTTGTTGCGGAGCACGGGCTCTAGGCGCGTGGGCTTCAGTAGTTGTGGCGCACGGGCTCAGTAGTTGTGGCTCGCGGGTTCTGGAGCGCAGGCTCAGTAGTTGTGGCGCACGGGCTTAGTTGCTCCGCGGCATGTGAGATCTTCCCAGACCAGGGCTTAAACCCATGTCCCCTGTATTGGCAGGCGGATTCTTAAGCACTGCACCACCAGGGAAGCCCCTTTGCCTATAATTTTGAGATAATGTTTTACTAGAAGGTATTTTCATAGTGTAAGATTTTCATTTCTAAAGTCAGTGTTTCTCAAACTGGGATCCTCAGACATATTTGCAGGAAATAAGATACATTTCCCCTCCCTTTAACAGGTCCATACTCCACTCAAGTTTGGGAACGTTCTCAGGCTTCCCCCTTCGTGCACGGGGCTGTGATAACCTGGCTCCCCCTGTTCCTCTAACCTTCCATACCCCCTACCTCTCCGCTGTGCCTGCCCCCATCAACATCCCCATCCTTCTCCCTCCCCAAGACCCAGGGAGGGGCAGTCCCTGCGAGAGACCCTTGGGGTTTGGGGAGGCTAAAACAGATGCCCTTTCTCACCCCTCTTCCTGACATTTCAGGCCCCTCCCAACATTACTAAGGATACTGAGGGGTCCTCTCGCCTTCTCCAACATTTAATGCAACCCCTGAACCTCAGGCTCTCAGGGTGTATGAGGGAATCAGCAACAGATGAGGTGGGATGGGCTTCGATTTAAAACTCACACCATCAAGAGCCTGTCCCCACCCAGGGGGCCACTGCAGCCCCACCAGGGCCTGAATGAGACCATTCGAGGCCCTAAGAACTGACAAGATTATTTATAATTGGCCACCACAGGTAACGTGAAATAAAACTATCCTAACCCATAAAATTAGAATAAAGGGGTTTGAGAAAGTTCTAATTATTCATATGATGACTACTGTGATGTGCTTTTTGAAATATCAAGACAATGTGTGTGTGTGTGCATGTGCGTGTGTGTGCGTGCGCGTGTGTGCACGTGTGTGTGTGCGTGTGTGTGTGTGTGTGTGTAGCACTTTGGAAACCCAGCACTCCCTCGAAACCCTCCACACAGTCACCCTTGAGACCTTGCTGGGAAATGTCACCATTGGAAGGACAGTGAGAGGGGGACCCGAAGGGGAGGAGGGGCCTCTCTGGAGAGGGGAGAAGGGAGGAAGGAGATGAGGGGTCCACGTCTTCCCATTGACCCACAAAGCCCCCTTCCACCCTTGACTCCGTCCCGGCCATGGTCTGTTTTCCATGTGCCCTTGAACGTGGTGTAGCATGGACGCCTGGGGTCCTCTCACTGCCAGTCTGGTATGTGCACCCACCCACTTCCATTAAGCTTTGGGGCAGAGCTCTGACAGCCCCTCCCGGGCCCTGCCCCTGCCCCCTGCCCTCTCCCTTACTATCCAGCCCAGAGGCTGCTCACTGGAGGGGAGGCCCAAGGCCTGCACCTCTGGCCTTCCCAGGTCCGTTCTCCACCATTCAGAGCAAAGATGGGAAAACCTTTGCCTCAGCGCAGGGCAGGCGAGAGCTGGAGCTGAGAGGCTCATTAAAGCTTTTTAATAAGCAATTAACTCAAGGGATGAGCCCTCTGGCTGGCCTGGAACTCTCTCCTCCCAGCAGGGAGCCTGACAGAGAAAGGCTGAGTGGGTGGGCAGAGTGGGTTGGGTCAGGAGCTTGGGGCCCCTTTCTGCTTCCACAAATACAAACGAGTAAATAAACAAGACTCTGAGTGGGCAGAGGCAGAGGCTGAGGCCTGGGCTCCCCCGGGGCCGAGGAATCCATCAGTTTCCGGTCAAGGCTATAGACAGGCTTGGGGACGCATGGGCACTCCGTCCCTCTGAGTTGGGGGCCTTTGAGGGGAGGGAGGGCTCCCCTTCTGGTGGTCCTTAGCTCCCGGAGTGATGGAGACCCCGAGGAAGGGCAGGTCCTCGCACCTGCCTGACTTCCTCTTCTACCTGCCAGACCATTCTCCCCAGCACTGTCCTCAGATAACTGGGCCAATGGCTTGAGCGAGACAGAGCTGTGGCGGGCAGAAAGGGGGTGCCGTGGGCTCGGCCCTGTGGTTCCAAGGTTCAAACGGGTCATCACAACTTCACACCTGCTCAGCTCACCTGCGTACAGAGCCTAGGTCAGATCCAGGCTGTGGGGAGACCCAGGGCAGGTGAAACGTCCGACCTGGTATTCAGTGGGCTGACCAGTCTGCCCGAACCATTCGCTGGCCCCTCCCCGTGGTCTCCCGGAGCCCAGGGTGGGGCGGCTCCTTGCCCAGCTTCAGGGAGCGCCGCTTACACAGAAGGCAACACTCTCCCCTCTGTGTTCTCCCCTGTCCTCCAGGCTCTTGAGCAACAACAAGATCACGGGGCTCCGGAACGGCTCCTTCCTGGGACTGCCGCTGCTGGAGAAACTGTAAGTGTTTGGGCAAGAGGTCGGGCCAGGGAGGGTGAGGAATCCCGGCTGCTGAGGGGCCCGGGACCTGCTGGCCCAGCAGGGCCCACGGTCGGACTCGACCACCAAGTGGAGGGCAGAGGGACTGGTCCGGGAGAGAGAGACCAGTTCCCTCACCAGCCACAGCACAGAGAAGTGGGGACACGGCGCTGATCCAGGCAGGGATGGGGCTGTGGGAAGCTCATTAACACTCTTTAATGAGCAATTAGCTATGAGGGCTGAGCCCCTTAACTGTCCAGAAGCTGCCTCCCCGTCCCAGCTGGGGGCCCAGCATAAAGGGCAGAGGGAGCATTTAGTGTGACTGAGGCCTCTTTCCTCCTTCCCTAAACACAGTCGACAAACAAAGCTCCAAGGGGCCAGAGCCCTGGGCTGAGGGTGGGGACAGTGGGTCACATCCACTTCTCCCCCCCCCCCACCCCCACTGCCCTGGATTACAGCTGCACCAGCAACAGCATCCTCGGCCGCCCTGTGGACGGACGGCAAGGGCCCCGCTAGCCCGAGAGAAGCTCCTTCCCAGAATCGGGGACCTGCCTCGGTCACGGGCAAGTCCATGCCAAAGGAGGGGGTTGAGTCAACCCCTCTCTCGAGTCCCCGTTCAGCTGGCAACTCTCGATCTACAGCCTGTACAACAGCTTTGGGTCCTGTCTCCTCCACGGGACCCCTGGGCCTCCGGTCCCTCCTGGAGCCGGATCCTTGCCATCTCCCTCACATCCAAGCCCCTGTCTCCTAGCTCTGCTCCCACCTGCTGGGCACTCCCAAGGCCTCCAACAGGGTCCTGCCCCCTCTAGTACCGTTTTGCCTGAAAGGCTTGGATCAGAGCGATGGGGGATACGAACGAATAAGGCAGACGCCTGCTCTCAAACAGCCAAAGGGATCACCGTCTAGTGAGACCAGAGACCTTGCCATATATATAGGAATGAAGTAGGTCGGGCTTTCTGTAAAGGCCAAAGGAGGGATCAGCAAAGGCTAGAAAGTTCAAGGGTAATAGAGATGCAGTACCGACATGATGGAGTGTAGATCTTTAACCAGGACAACAACTTACGAGGTTGTCTCTATTACACCCACTTCACAAGGGAAGGGCAAGGCTCTCCCCCAAGCCGCCTGTGGGGAAAGCTTGGTGGCCTGGCTGGGTTGGGGGCGGGTGGAAAGGGACACAGCCACGTTTGGCGTGGAAAGGTGGAGCACGTTCTGTGGGATCAGGGCATGTTGGGGGTGGGAGGGCTCCCGGGATGTTAGCCACGGTGCGCGCAGACAGCCGTGACCAGGTCCCGCTGACCCTGCTCCAAAAGGGAGGAAGGGCTGCCCCCGAGCTGCTATTTAGAAGACTCATTAGGTACCAACATTCTCCTCCTCGAGCAGCTAAGCACTCAGGAGCTGTCTCAGCCCAGGCTTGGTCTTAGACTGAATTGCCAGAAAGCAGACGCTCCCTCCTGGGATCTTTTGGAGAAAAACTAACCGCAGCTGCCCGCAGTCCTTTGGCCCGGCCAAACCAGGGCCAGTCACCGCCCAGCGTCCGTCTCTGTTCTCCTTAGCGCAAGCGAGAGCTGCCCAGAGCCTCCTGAGGCCTCTGGGACATCTTCCCATCTTTACCCTCTCGCCTCATCCGCCAAAAATCTGCTGGGTCTGACCCCTCGCTGGGTCTGCTGGGTGGTCCTTCAATCTCATGAGGGTAGATTTTCTGGTGAAGATGAGACGATGGGCTTCTCCTTCCCCCCACGCAAGCCTACCCAACTGGACCCCTCCCCACGGCACCGGGAGCCAGATCAGCACCCTGCAGGTGCACTCAAACCACGGGAGGCAAGCAGAGCAAAGTGGGAGAGGAGACAGGAACAACGACCTATGCTGAGGGAGGAGAAAGGGCACTAGAGTGAGAATTCTAGGTCCTGAGTTGGAGCCCCTGCCCCGTTAGGAATCATCTAGTCGTTCACTCTCGAGATGTTTCTTGAGCCCCCTCCGTGCGCCAGGCTGCGTGCTGGGCATCCAGAGTGAACGCGGTAGGCCAGGTGCCCGCCCTGGGGAACTTACCTGCCGCTGATGGGACCCAGAACGTAGCAAAGAAATGTATAGTAGGTCAGGAGCCCATAAACACTGCAGAGGAAAACAAAGCAGCAGGGGAAGGGGGGCAGAAAGCACTGGAATGGGGGCCGCTATTTTATGTAATGAGGTTAAGTCCTCGCTGGAGGTAATGGAGGGAGGGACCTGGCGGGCAGGTAGTTGTCTAGAGGCAGAGGCAGTAGCAGCGGGGGAGGCCCTGGGGTCCAGCCTGTCTGGTGAGCTTGAGGTGCAGAAGAAGGGCAGCGTGACTGGGGAGTGGTGGGAGGTGGGGTCAGAGGGATGCCTCACTTTGGGGCCTCAGTTTCCTCATCTGTTAAAAGTGTGGGGGGGGAGTCCCTGGCGGTCCAATGGTTAGGACTCCACGCTTCCCTTGCAGGGGGCACGGGTTCGACCCCTGGCCGGGGAACTAAGACCAAAAAATAGTGGGGGGACAGGGCAGTTTGTAAAGTGCACTCTGGATTTAAAACTCTATGATCCTTGGGTGTGTGTAATACCCACAGAGCTGCAGGAGAAGGAAAAGATCAAAAAGCCCAGTGACACGGCCGGGCTTTCAGAGGAGGGGAGGCTTCTGGGCAGAGGGGTGCTGGGTTCAGCATCCTGGCCTCGCTTCCCTGGGATGGAGAGGCAGTGCAGGGGCTGGAAGAGCCCAGGGTCTCCAGCCTGGCTGGTCACCAGTGTATCAGTCAAGCTTCTCCAGAGAGACAGAACCAATAGGAGATGTATGTGGCTGTGTCCTTATATAAATATACAAAGAAATTCTTTCTTTCTTCTTCTTATTATTATTTTTGGCCTCATCACGCGGCTTGCGGGATCTTAGTTCCCCGACCAGGGATCAAACCCGGGCCATGGCAGTGAAAGTGCTGAATCCTAACCACTGGACCACCAGGGAGTTCCAAGAAATTATTTCTTTATAACGAAATGTATTTTAAGGAAATGGCTCATGTGATTGTGGGGACTGGCAAATCCAAAATCTGTAGGACCAGCCAGCAGGCTGGAGAGTCAGGCAGGAACTGATGCTGCAGTCTTAAGGCAGAACTTCTCTGGGAAACCTCGGGTTTTGCTCTCCGGGCCTTCAACTGATTGGGTGAGGCCCACCCATGTCAGCAGAGGTTGTCTCCTTTATTTAAAGTCAACTGACTGTAGACGGTAACCACATCTACAAGATACCTCCACAGCAGCACCTAGATTAGTGATTGATTAAGTCACCGAGGGCTATACTCTGACACATAAAACTAATCATCACAGTCACTACCCACTACCCCAGAGGTAGGGAGAGGTCCTGGGCCCCGGTCCTGAAGATGCTAATTCATCAGGTCAGCAGGGGCCTGGGAATTGTTTACAAGGTATGCGGGCAATTCTCAGGCTCATTGGGGTTGGGAACCAGTGGACCAGATGACCCCTGCACTGTGGGCCTATTCATTGCAAACAAGACGCCGTGGCTTGGCGTGCAGTTGGTGCCAGGAAACACTGATCTCTCTGTCCTCTTGGACTCAGCCGTCCAGGCTGGGGCGGCTGAGCCTGTGGCAGCTTCACATCCCACAGTCCATGCAGCAAGTCCCATGGGAGTTAGCGGCCTGTCTGATAACTGAGTAGATGTGGGCTGCTCCAGAAAGTGCCGGCATTGCCCGCCCTGCTGAGCGCCCCTCTGGCCTCTGCAAACAGGTGGGGTGTAAGTGGGGGGCTCCCCTGTTGTGCAGTGCAGGGCCCCGAGGCCAGGAAGGGGACACAGAGAGGGCCCTGAGAGGGAATGTGCCTGAGATGATCCCACGGGAGGACCCGCGCTCCAGAGAACTGAGGGGTGAGGTGGGATGGGGGAGACACACCTTAGGCAGGCAGGCTGAACTGGGGAATCTCAAACAGTCCAGCAGAGTTCAAGGCCAGCCCAGGACTGTGCAGAAGGGCCCAGAGGTGCGTGAGGCCCTGTCTCTGAGCCCTCCTTTGTGTCCCGCCTCCCTCAGCAGACTAGCCAGAGGAAAGGCTTCGGGAGTGAAGGGGCAGGCGATGAAAGGGCACAGGACTTCAGCCTGGAGTGAAAAGAGACTGGGATTGAATTCCACCTCCATATACCTTCTGGGTGCCTGTTCAGGCTCTCACCTGGACCAAGGGGCAAGGCACGGCTCCCTGACAGGTGGCCACGGAGGTAGATGAGTTCACCCAGGAAGAGAGCAGGGGACACCTCGGCCTCTCAGTAAATGGCCGTCCCCTTCTCGTCGGAAGAGTTGCAAGTGGCAAGATGTCACACCGGCCGCCCCAGACCGCTTAGATTCGTCCAGAGCCCCCAAGCCCTAGGCAGGCGGTCGTGTAGATGAAGTCTACGGGCGGAAAGGACTCGCGGATGGATCATTCCTCGGGTCCCTTGCATCTCTGCCCGGATCCTCCCCGCGCATTCAGCAGAGGGCTGGCCACCTGAAGACTTTCCTGGACTCCAGGGTGACCCAGTCACAGTGAGAAGCCCCCAGACCGTGGACCGAGCCGGCCACAGGGCAGACAGCCCCCAGGAGAGGTCAAGGGAGCCCGGGACTGGGCGTGCAGGCCTGCGTGTGGATCTGTGTGGACACACGCCTCCAGAGGCCTGTGCACGCCTGGAGGAGAGGGCCCGGGGCGGGAGCCTGGGCAGCCCCAGGATGATTTGTCATTGCCTAATGAGATTAATGAGCCCTGGGGGCTGGTATGCCGCGGTGCTGCGGCACTCATTAGACGCAGATGCTCACGGGAACGATGCGGGGGCCTGGGGGCGGGGGCGGTGCGTGCGGCTCACCCGCCAGGTGGTTTTCATTAATCTGGGGGCGGGGCCGAGGGTAAGGCGGCCGGGTTCTGCCCCCCACTCCCCCGCCCCTCGGCGCTGGAGAGGAATGCCGCGCCGAGGCAGAGGGCGCGGGAAGGGAGGCCGGTGGGTCCGGGGACAGCTCTCCGGCTCGCTGTTGTAGGCCCAATGCCTGGCACCGGGTATGTGCTCCATAAATACCTACTGGATGAGATCAGAGACAAGAGGGGCCCGGGGCGTGGCGCTGCGAGGGAGCCTAGGACCGCCTGGGGTCTCCTCCTGGTCGCCACAGCCTCTCCGTTTCCCCTCCCCCCAGGCAACCCCTGGACCTGCGGCGGGGGGTTCTGCCCACTCCTCAGCCAGCCCCCCCCACTTTCTAAGGAACCCTGAAAGTCCTAGAGGGCCCAGGGGAGCTGCTGTGCGGCCTCCAAACCTATAATTCGGTTTTCAAACCCACAAGCAGGGAGGTCTTTGGGGGCCAGAGGGAGCCAACTTCGTGCCACCCCACCCTGTCCAAGCGTGGGTACACACACACACACGCTCACATACACACACGCTGTCATACAGACTCACACACTCACTCTTAACAGCTTTAATGAGACATAATTTACATACCGTAAGTTCACCCGTTTAAAACGTAGGATCCCGTGGTCTTGAGTGTATTTACAGTTGTGCAATCATCATCTAATTTTAGAACATTTTCATCATCCCCCAAAGGAATCCTGAATCATTAGCCATCACTCCCCGTTCCTCCCCTCCCCCCCCCCGCCCCCCGCCCATTTCCCAGCCCTAAGCAAACCACTCATCTACTTTATGTCTCTATAGACTTGCCTATTCTGGACATTTCATATAAATAGGAAGCACACAGTATGTAATCTTTTGTAACTGGATTCTTTCAGCAAGCGTAGTGTTTTCAAAGCTCATCCATATTATAGCATGTATCGGCAAGTCATTCTTTTTTATGGCCAAATAATGTTCCATTGTATGAAGATACCATATTTTGTTCACTCATTCATTAGTTGATGGACATTTGGGGTGTTCCACTTTGGGGCTTATGAATAATGCTGCTCTGAGTATTCCTATATGTGTTCTTGTGTTCATGTATGTTCACTTCTCTTGGATTTGTACCAAGGAGTGGAATTGCTGGGTCATATGGTAACTTTAACTGCCAAGCTGTTTTCCAAAGTGGCTGCACTATTTTACACACCCATCTATAATATATAAGGATTCCAATCTCTGTTTTTTAAATCACAGCCATCTTAGTGAAGTGGTCTCTCATTGTGGGTTTGATTTGCATTTCCCTAATGGTGTTGAGCACCTCTTCATGCATTAATTGGTCATTTGTATATCCTCTTTGAAGAAAACGTCTATTCAAATCCCTTGCCCATTTTTTTTCAGCTGGGCTATTTGTCTTTTTATTATTGAGTTGTAAGAGTTCTTTATGTATTCTGGATAGAAGTCCCTTATCAGGTATATGATTTGCAAATATTTTCTCTCATCCCAGGGGTTGTCTTTCAACTTTCTTGGTGGTATCCTTTCAAGAGCAAAACTTTAACATTTTCAAGTGTAACGTATCAATCTGCTCTTTTTTTTGGCTGCGTTGGGTCTTCGTTGCTGCACCCGGGCTTTTTCTAGTTGCGGCGAGCGGGGGCTACTCTTCGTTGCGGTGTGCAGGCTTCTCATTGCGGTGGCTTCTCTTGTTGCGGAGCACGGGCTCTAGGCACGCGGGCTTCAGTAGTTGCGGCTTGCGGGCTCAGTAGTTGTGGTTTGTGGGCTTAGTTGCTCTGCAGCATGTGGGATCTTCCCGGACCAGGGATCGAACCTGCGTCCCCTGCATTGGCAGGCAGATTCTTAACCACTGCGCCGCCAGGGAAGTCTTCAATCTGCTCTTTTATTGCTTGTGCTTATACACTCAGTCTTACACATTCAGCTTCCTGAGCTGCTTTTTGCCCAAGAAGGACATAGGGCAAGATTTGCTCCCAGGTATCCCCCGCCCCCCAACTTCTGCCATAGGGTGTCCTTCCCCTCCATGTGGACATAGGTACAGGGAGAGGGGTCTATCTTGATCCAGGAGCCTGGTCTGGATTAGGCAAGGGGGTGTAGGGAGGGAGGCTCCACCCATAAGCTGCATTTTCTCCAGGTTCCAAGACCAGAGGTCTGTGGAAGCAGACAGAGGGCAGGAGATTCCACATCATAGAAGCATCTGTGTGTCCTTGCGACCTCACCTAAGGAATGAAGGAATCCAATGAGCAAGTCCAGAGCAGGAGTTTGTAACCTGGGTTCCACGAGCCCCTGGAATCAGATGCACAATATTAGGGGTAGTGCATTCTTCTAGGGCAGGACTCCATAGCCCTCATCAGATATTCAAAAGGATGTGCTAAGCAAGAAAGGTGCAGAACCACCAACCTATAGGGGCCTCGCGGGTCCACAAAAATATCCAAGTTCTATGGTAGCATTTCCTCCTACCACTAGGGAGGGTACAGCCCCAGAGCTGCGTCCCCCACCTTAGGGACCAGGAGGCCTCAGCTGCCCAGGGGCCAGCCCCCATCGGGCTACCAGCTCAGCCAGGAGCCGCCCCTGGCCTGTGCCCCTCCGGAGAGGACCCAAGACTGGTTGGTTCCAGGCCAGCAGGCCATCTCTGAGGGCACTCCTTCTGAGGGCTGCCTTGGTCACCCCGGAAGCCTCTCTGCGGGTGTGAGACAAGAGGTCAGGACCGCCGACACTTGCTGGAAGCTCCCCTTACAGAAGGCCCTGGCTGGCCCGGGCTGCAGGAAACCCAGGGCAGGAAGGGGCTGGGCCCGAGCGGGCTGCCGTGCTCCCATCTGTAGAGCATCAGTGGGGCAGCCGGGCGGGGGGTTCTCGAGGGGGGCCAGGGAGGAAATGAGAATAAACATAGTGAGCGGAGAGGGAAGGGGCGGGGGGCTGCAGCCTGGGCCCCTTGGCAGCCCATGAAGGGAAGTGACACAATGAGGAATGTGTTTCCCTCTGCTCGTCCCCCACACGGGTGGGAGGCGGAGCCCTGAGAATGGCCAGAACCCAAGAGGGGCCAGGGGCACGGGCTGCCGCAGCATCGGAGGACCGGGCTGTGGGGTGGGGGGGCAACCCTGGGCAGGCGGGCGCTCTCCCCGCCATCTCCAGCCTCCTCTCTGCAGGAGCCTTCTAGGGGCTGCCTTCTCGCACATTCCCTGCCTGCACCAAGTGGCCCTTCCGGGGGCTTCCTCTTCTTTCTCAGCGGGGCGCAGGGTTATGCAGCCCAAGTCCTTGGTATGAGAGGGTGCTGAGGTGTGAGGAGCCCCGGCCAGGGGCAGGGCTGGGCAGGGGATTTGTTGCATTTCTCTCTGTCTCTCTGTCTCTGTCTCTCTGTCTCTGTCTCTCTCTGGGTGTTTTTGTCCCCAGCGGGGACTGTCTGTGTGAAAACAGGCCCCCTGCTGGGATGGCACCTCCCCATCCTGGACACCCATTTCCTCTCCCCCCAGAAGGGAGCTGGCTCAGTTAACCCCCTGCTGCCCATAATCCGGAGCTGCCCCTGAGACTCTGGCCTGCAGAGCCAAGAAGGCGGGTCTGGGCCGGGGGGTGGGGGGTGGGGGGTGGCAGGGCCTTGGAGAGCAGGCTGACCCCACAGGCCAACCTAAGTTGATTATTCCAGGAACCCCCCACCCTTGCCCTCTGCCTCATGATCTCCTGGGTGCTTGGGTGTGCCCGAGAGGATGTTGGAACGTAGGGAGCTAGCCAGGAGGCTGCAGCCCTCCCCGCCCCCAGGTGGGCAGTGAGGCCTCCTGGTAAGGTCTCTGTGGGCCGCGAGCCTGTTCTGGTTTGGCTCGGGAAAGACCCAGGTAGGCCTTGGGTAGGTGGGCAAGTGTTGGGTCAGCCTGGCGCCTCTCCCCATGGCTGTGCCTGAGAGGACAGGGTGCTGGGGCAGGCCAGGGGGCCAGCCATCGCCTTGGGCCTCAGTGGTCCCAGAGGGCTGCCGGGTCTGGTGGGGGCCGGGGCCATGTGGGCACCGGCCGGTCCCCAGTGGGCCGGGACTGTCCCTTCGGCCCGCCCCTGCTGCCCCGGGAGGATGTGACAAAGTGGAGGGAGGGTGGCACTCTGACCGTGTGATGGAGTTTGAGCCACCAGAGCCTGGGACAGAAGCTACTCTGAAAACTTCCCTGCAGTTCGTCCCTCCTGGTGGGTGACCCTTGGCCCTGTGGTGCCTGGGGGCCAACTGCCATCTTCTGCCCAGTCTGTGACCCGAGGTGGCACTTCCCCTGCCACCCTCTCTCTGCACTAGGGGCTCGAGGAGGCCTGGGGGGAGGGCGGCAGGTGACCCCCTCGGCCTCAGCTTCCTCATCTGAGGGCTGAGGGGCGGGGCCAGGTGATGGACAACCCCCCCGGGGCAGCATCCACAGGGTCACCAGCCAGCCCGGGACCTTTCCTCACCTGCCCGGTGGAGCGTCCGCCCGATGGCTCTAAAGTACCTCCCCGCGGCCAGGCTCAAGATGACCTTACCTTTGCGTAGCAGTTGACAAAGGGCCGTTACACCCATTTTCAAACGATTCTACAGCAGCCCTGAGAGACTGAGAAACTCAGGGCAGCTCGTGGGAACCGGGAACCGAGGCCTCCTGACTCCCGGTTCAGGGCCAGCTCCTCTCCCGTTTCCGCCGCGCCGGCCTCCTCATCCAAGGCCCTCCCCCCGGATCTCTCGGTGTCTGCATCCTCCCTGACCCAGGGAGGCGGAGGGGGACCCGTCTGAGAGGCCAGGTCCTTCATCCGGCCTCCCAGCCGCGCTGAGGCGAGCAGGGACTTAGAGGGAAACCGAGAGCCCGGCACTGGCGGCGGTGAGGCCGCCCGCCCCGGGGAGCCGCGTGGCCCCGGAGCGGGCGAGGTGTGAAGCCCCCGCTTGCTTCCCACAGGGACCTGAGGAACAACGTCATCAGCACAGTGCAGGCGGGCGCCTTCCTGGGTCTGGGGGAGCTGAAGCGCCTGTGAGTGGCCTGTCCTGACCCCACGCCCCAGCCCCCTCGTCCCTGGAGGCGGTCCCGTGGGTGCTGCCACCCTCCCACTCACCCTCCCTCACTGCCTCTCCTCCCCGCACGCAACAGGCTGGGGGCAGACATTTCATGCCCCAGCACCGTGTCTTTCTCCGCTCCCGCCCACAAGCCCCGCCCACACGCGTGTGTCCCTCACAAGCGCATCCGTGCGCTACCACGTGGCCGACTTGCTGAGGTCGTGTGTGTCTCTCCAGAGATCTCTCCAACAACCGGATTGGCTGTCTCACCTCTGAGACGTTCCAAGGCCTCCCCAGGCTTCTCCGGCTGTGAGTGAGGGGCGGGGAGGGGGGCAGAGGGAAGGCTCCCCAAAGCCTCACGGTTCCCCACATTCTCGTCACTCACCACCCACCCCCTGTGGCCCAGGGGGAGCCTAAGATCCCCTCTCCCTGTTCCCTGCAGAAACATATCTGGAAACATCTTCTCCAGTGTGCCACCGGGGGTCTTTGATGAGCTGCCAGCCCTTAAGGTTGTGTGAGTATCCTTCCCCAGCCCCAGCAGTCAGGCCCTGCTTCCTTCCACTTCCCAGGAGGGAGACGCATAAGCACTGTGCCCACGTGGCCAGCCTTCTGAGGAGGTGGGACACACGATGGCTGAAGCTCCACCATACGCGCCTCCCCGTGCTTGCCATGGCGGCCATGGTGGCAGCAGGGCACACGTGCACAATTTTGCCCTCCCGGCCCTCTCCAGCCTCAGTCTCTCCCTGGGGCTCCATCCCCACCCCGGGGAGCCCACGTTCCCTCTGCTCTACCCTGTGGCCCCTCCACCCCCCTGCAGGGACTTGGGCACCGAGTTCCTGACGTGTGACTGCCGCCTGCGCTGGCTGCTGTCCTGGGCCCGGAATCGCTCCGTGCAGCTGTCGGAGCGCACGCTCTGTGCCTACCCCAGCACCCTGCACGCCCAGACCCTGGGCGGCCTCCAGGAGGCCCAGCTGCGCTGCGGTGAGCAAACCCGCACCCTCAGGCTCCCTCCTGAGGGGCCCCTGCTGGCTCAAGGCTCCCTGTGCACTGGGCTTGGTCTCCAGGGCGTCCTCTCCCTCAGATCCCACTGGGGGCTGGTCCTCCATCTGCTTTTGTAAACTTCCTTTGGGGCCGCTGCTTTGTTTATGTTTTCCATCTGGTCCCACCTCTTGGGGTGACAAGTGTGCAGTGGAAAGAAGCATCTTTATTTGTTCGAAACCCGCCTGCTCCTCTCCTGCGCTCTTATCTCCAGAGACTCTCCAGCCCCCCTTCTCCTTCCGAGCTGGGGCGGGCTCCAGACCAGACAGAGGGGCCTGGCTCTGCCCCCACTGGACCCTCACCCGTCACTCAGCCTCACTGCCAGTGTCCCCTCCCACAGAGGGGGCCCTGGAGCTGCACACACATCACCTCATCCCATCCCTCCGCCAAGTGGTCTTCCAGGGCGACCGGCTGCCCTTCCAGTGCTCGGCCAGCTACCTGGGCAATGACACCCACGTCCGCTGGTACCACAACCGGGCCCCCGTGGAGGGCGACGAGCAGGCAGGCATCCTCCTGGGCGACAGCCTCATCCACGACTGCACCTTCATCACCAGGTACAGGCCCTGCGGCCCCTTCTGGGCCCATGGCGCGGGCGGGGGTGGCCACAGTACCCTCATGCACCCCGCAAAGGAGATGGCCTGATCTGGGGATACGTGTGGGTGTGTTGACGCACATCCAGGACTAAGTCAGAAATGGTCTGGATGAGGGACAGATTGAACGCCTGATAGAAGAAAACGATTATTTCTGACGTTTCTTCAGTGCTTTTACAATGATATAGCGGCTCTCACCTGTATTATTGGACTTGATCTCTCCAGTAGATTTGCAAGAGAGGTAATATTATCTCTGTGATAAAAGATGGGGAAATTGGGGAATTCCCTGGCGGTCCGGGGGTTAGGACTCAGCGCTTTCACTACCAGGGCCGGGGTTCATGCTGGTCGAGGAACTAAGATCCTGCAAGCCGCACGGCACAGCCAAATAAAAGAAAGACACTAACCGAAGGCCAATCAGAGTTAAAGAAGTGTGTACGTGTTTCCCTGGCTCAGTTAAAGAAATGAGCCTGAAGCTGATGCCCTGCGTGCCCCAGGGTGGCCCCCGGGCGCTTGGGGAGGGTGGCTGGCCGCTGGGAGCGCCTCCAGCCAGCCCTCGCCTGCCCGCCCGCCCACAGTGAGCTGACCCTGTCTCACATCGGCGTGTGGGCCTCAGGCGAATGGGAGTGCTCCGTGTCTACGGTCCAGGGAAACGCCAGCAAGAAGGTGGAGATCGTGGTGCTGGAGACCTCGGCCTCCTACTGCCCCGCAGAGCGAGTCGCCAACAACCGCGGGGACTTCAGGTTCGAGACCCAGGCCCCGGCCCACACCCCGCTCCTGCCAGTGGGACCACCGGTGACCGGTCCCCCACCCACTCCAAGCTGGAGAAGACACTGCCTTTTGTCATTCAGCTCCAGGTCCCGCTGGCATATTTACAGAGACCGTATCCTTTTGTATAAAATCACCCTCCGAATGTGCTGTGCAGAACAAAAAGGGGTTTTTTTCCTTTTTCTTCCTTACATGCGTAGCTGACAAAGCTCTCCCACTACGGATGCCACACTTTCATATCCCAGTGGCCTCTCACTTAGGCAGGGGAGAAATTATTCTCCCCATCGTACAGCCGAGAAGACTAAGGCCCAGAAAGCATAAGTGACTTGAACTCAGGACTTCAAGTCCAGCCTCGCAGCACCAGTGACAGCACTGTCCCAACAAACACAGCTTTAGAAAGGAGGTGGAGCTTGGGAAGCCCTTGAAGTCCCGTCCAAACACACACCCTCTTCTGGGCCCGTCCTGCAGCTCCCAAGGAGTCTGGCCTCACAGTTCTCAGGGCAGGGGAGGGACTCTTGGCCTGAGGAGGCTAGGTCATCGGCAACTTCCCGCCTCTGCCCCCAGGTGGCCTCGAACTCTGGCTGGCATCACAGCCTACCAGTCCTGCCTGCAGTACCCCTTCACCTCGGTGCCCCTGAGCGGGGGTGCCCCTGGCACCCGAGCCTCCCGCCGGTGTGACCGAGCTGGCCGCTGGGAGCCGGGGGACTACTCCCACTGTCTGTACACCAACGACATCACCCGGGTGCTCTACACCTTCGTGCTGGTGAGGCCAGGAGAGGGGAGGGGTGCGGGAAAGGGGGAGGGGAGAAGCCTGCTGGCCTCATGGGCTGTGCTGCCTCTTGGGATGCATGGTGAGGGGCCGTGGTCACCGTGTCTCATGCTCTTCTCCTCTAGCTTTCCCTTTCCCAGGGGACTCAGAACCCCAGGGCCACACTTGGGACATGTGGGCCACCCCCAAGGTCCCCAGTACAGCAAGGACAGCCTTAAGCAGAAAGCAGGGACAGCGTGAGGTCAGCCCGTTGTCCTCAAGCAGTGGCATAACCAGTGGACGGCCCCGAGTTGGGAAGGGCTCACTCCTTACCTTCGCCTCCTGTCTGGATCAGACCCAGCTGTGGGCTAGACCCTGTTCCCTAGGCCCCGTTGCTCTGAGCATCAGCACAGGGGAGGGGGCCCCCGCGCTGTTTTGGGGGAGAAGGAGCCAGATTAGACGGTGCCCTTTCCTCCCCACACCCCCAGATGCCCATCAATGCCTCCAACGCACTGACCCTGGCCCACCAGCTTCGAGTATACACGGCCGAGGCCGCCAGCTTCTCCGACATGATGGACGTTGTCTACGTGGCTCAGATGATCCAGAAGTTTCTGGGTTACGTCGACCAGATCAAAGAGGTGAGATTCGATCGGGCCCCTGGGGCGCCTGGAAATCACCTGCCCCCCACCTGCTGAAGCCGGTCTCGCCCCAGCCTGTGGGTCCCCAGCGCCCCTCCTGCCCTCAGTGACTCCGCCCCCGCCTCCAGCTGGTGGAGGTGATGGTGGATATGGCCAGCAACCTGATGCTGGTGGACGAGCACCTGCTGTGGCTGGCCCAGCGCGAGGACAAGGCCTGCAGCGGCATCGTGGGCGCCCTGGAGCGCATTGGGGGGGCCGCCCTGAGCGCCCACGCCCAGCACATCTCTGTGGTACGGTGGGCCGGCTGGGAGGGTGCCCTGCCCAGGGAGGGACAGGGAGGGACTAAGAGGTGACGGGGGCCAGCCCTTGTCAGCCAGGAGCAAGTCCTCCGAGTGTGCACCAGCCGTGCGCCCAGTTAGCGAGAACACCGAACGTGACTAGGGTTCCGTTTGTGTGGCATCAAATTCCAACTTGTCGGGAACAGGGCAGAGGAGAGGGAGGCCGGCGACATCGGAGAAGTTACACAGGGCTTCGTGCGTGGACCGAGTTGAAGGGCTAGCCGGATGGAAGCACGTGGGGGGTGGGGTGGGGAAGGGGTGACGGAGACTTCTGTTCCCTGAGAAGAGGGGGAGTTTCCAGCGGTGGGTGGCGAACCAGCTAACAAGCAGCGCACAGCATCTCCTCTGCGTGAGACTGTGCTGGGTGCCGGGGGAGATCCGAGGTGGGCGAGGACCCTGCTCCCCGGCATAGCTGGGGCAGCAGGACTGGGACGTGGCAAGAGCTGGGCCAGCTCCAGGACGGGGTGTGAGTGAGCAGGACGAGGGGCCGAAGAGCAGGGGTTCGGGGGACTCCACGGCAGACACGAGGCTGCCAGGCCCTGAGTGATGAGCAAGGACGGCGGGTTGGCCTGAGCAGGTCTGCGGTCTCCAGCAGGAGAAGGCCAGGAGAGGGGTGACAAGGTCCCTGTCCCTAGAACTCGAGGAACGTGGCCTTGGAGGCCTACCTCATCAAGCCGCACAGCTACGTGGGCCTGACCTGCACGGCCTTCCAGAGGAGGGAGGCCGGTGCGCCGGGCACCCGTCCCTTGGGTCCCGGCCAGAACCCCTCCCTGGAGCCGGAGCCCCTGGCCGACCAGCAGCTCCGCTTCCGCTGTACCACGGGGAGGCCCAACGTTTCTCTGTCGTCCTTCCACATCAAGGTGGGCGCCGGGGGAGGGAGGATGCTGAGAGGGCAGGTACGGGGTGCAGGCGCCTGGTCAGGTGGATGGTGTGAGGGGATGCAGGACTCAGACAGGGGGTGAGGGGATGGAGGAGGAGGGGCTGGAGGAGGACCCCGGGTGTCTCTGAGGAACTCCTGTTTCCCCCCAGAACAGCGTGGCCCTGGCCTCCATCCAGCTGCCGCCCAGTCTATTCTCGTCCCTCCCGGCTGCCCTGGCCCCCCCGGCCCCCCCAGACTGCACCCTGCAGCTGCTTGTCTTCCGAAACGGCCGTCTCTTCCGCAGCCACGGCAACACCTCCCGCCCTGGAGCTGCTGGGCTTGGCAAGAGGCGCGGCGTGGCCACCCCCGTCATCTCTGCGGGAACCAGTAAGGGCCTGCACCCCGCCCGCCCTACCATGCCGCCCGGGAGCCCTCCCCTGCGCCCCCCGCGCCCTGCTGGAGGTGGCCGGGGGCGGTGGCCCTGCACCATTTCCTTGGGCGGTGCGGGGCAGGGATGTCCCATGAAGGAATGGACTGGTGGAGAAAAGGCTCAAGAGACCCTGGGTTTCACAGCCCAGATTCGTCAGATTTCCAAAGGTCTATAACATGAACCCTCCACCCACCTGGGCCTCCTTCCGTCCCCCTTCGTCACCTGGTGCCAACTTCCCTCTCAGGGTGCCCTCCTGAATCCTCCCTTCATCCGGGCTTCCACTCCCTGCGCGTCACCTTCCACCTTCTCGTCCCGGACCCCAGAGTCCTCCCTTCCTGGGCATGTCGCCACGACTCATTTGGCACTTAGGTGGGCCACCACCTCCAGGTGTCTTTGATTCATCCTTGTGTCTCCCAGTTAGGCTGAGGCCCTGGGGGGCAGGCCCGCACTTGGCATCTAACTCTATTCCCCAAGCCCAGCGCACGCCCTGACCGAGCCTGAGTGGTCCCCCTCCCCTGTAGGTGGCTGCAGCGTGGGAAACCTGACTGAGCCGGTGGCCGTTTCGCTGCGGCATTGGGCTGAGGGGGCCGAGCCCGTGGCCGCTTGGTGGAGCCAGGAGGGGCCGGGGGGGCCCGGGGGCTGGAGCTCTGAGGGCTGCCAGCTCCGCTCCAGCCAGCCCCACGTCAGCTCCCTGCAGTGCCAGCACCTGGGCAACGTGGCCGTGCTCATGGTGAGGGTAGCGGGCACGGGGGTGGAGGGCAGGGGAACGCAGAAGGGGCGCCGGTGGGGGGGACCAGGGGCACTCTGAGCGCCTGGGGCCACAGAGATCCTGAAAAAACAGAGGCCTTATCGGGCCTCGTGACGGTCAGGACTCGCAGGGAAATAAATGGCCCTCTGGTCTCCCCCATACCTCTTCATCTTTCAGAAGACAGGCAGGTCCTCAGGCCCTCTATCAGGTCATCCCCATAATAGCAGCCCCAGAGCAAAAAAAAAAAAGAGAGGTCCTGCCTCTACTCCCATACTGAGAGAGATGGATCAGAGACCACCCAGCCTGGTCTCCACATCCTGCACTTTCTGACACCCAGATCGTTAAAGTGAAAAAAAATCTGGGAACGCTTCTCCTTCCCAGTCACCCTCCTCACTCACCCCTGCCCAGTGCCCGTGCCCGCACCACACTTCACAGACTGCTTTTCCAGATCCTGAGCAGGCGTGCAGCTGTATGATAGACAGAACCTGCCCCTCTTCCCTCCTCTCTGATTCTCGGGCTGGGAACCTGAAAAGTTCCCAGAAAGGCAGATCATTAACGCCACCTAGACCGACTTTCTAAGAGAGGGTGTCACGGTGCCTACATCTTTGCTACCCAGATAGACCAAAGGCCAAAGCTGGGGCCCAAAGCTGACTGGGCTTGGGAAGAGGAAAATTGGCCTGGGGGACCGGCCAGGACTCCACAGGGCGGCCTCTCAGCTCCCGGCTTCCCCTTACTCACTTCTTCTCTCTGCTCTTTCCAGGAGCTGCGCGCCTTCCCCAGGGAGGTGGAGGGCTCAGGGGCAGGCCTGCACCCTGTCGTGTACCCCTGCACGGCCCTGCTGCTGCTCTGCCTCTTCTCCACCATCATCACCTACATCCTCCACCACAGGTGAGAGCTCCTGCGGGAAGGGAGGGCATGCTGGGTGTTACTAAGTACTGGCAAGGCGACAGTGGGTGTTCCTTTCCCAGGCTCTTGCCTAGCCTTTCCTTCAAAGGTTCTGCAGCTGGAAAATGCGTTTGGGGGTTAAGGTGTCCATCCCATTCACGCCCACGCGTGCATACAGATGTCTGCCTTCTCCTCGTTGACTCTCCCAGTGACCTTGAGACCCCCATAGGCCTGACTTGGGTTGGGTGGCCCATTTGTTAAAGACTGTTTCTGTGGCAGCTCCATCCATGTGTCCCGGAAGGGCTGGCACATGCTGCTGAACCTGTGCTTCCACATGGCCATGACCTCCGCCGTCTTTGCGGGAGGCATCACACTCACCAACTACCAGATGGTCTGCCAGGCGGTAAGCAGGAGAAGGGCTGGGGTGGGGGGTCTCCAGGATCGGAGACGGCAGCCTGGGGTACAGGAGGGAGGCGCACGGGAGGAAGGGGGCTCCGCTCTTCGTGTCCAGCCTCGTGGGCGAGGTGGGCATGAGAGTAGGGGAGGTAAGAAGCAGAGCAACTAAGAGACAGGACAAAGTGGAGAGTGGGATCCTGCGATGGAAGAGAGGTCGAGGACGAGACAGGCAGCAATGACAGGGTCATGGAGAGTCCCTGGCACGGGGGAGAACCCTGGGCTGGAAGTAGAGAGGGTACTGGCAGGGACAGAACCCTGGGGAGGTTCTGGGTGGAGCTGGAGGCTGGGCACAAGGGAGGCACGGGAGAGCACTGCGGGGCTGAGGCTCTGGGACGGCCAGTCCCCCAGCCTCAGTGCCTTGACCCTATAGGTGGGCATCACCCTGCACTACTCTTCACTGTCCACACTGCTCTGGATGGGGGTGAAGGCCCGTGTCCTCCACAAGGAGCTTACCTGGAGGGCACCACCTCCACAAGAAGGGGATGCTGCCCTGCCTGCCCCCCGACCCATGCTCCGGTATGTCAGCTCTGCAGGGGGGAAGGGCTCAGGTGTCGGGGGAGGACACCAAAAGCTGTTCTCCCAGGGTGGATGCTGTCCCAGGGGTCCAAGGTCCTGGGAGATCACACTCCCAAGACAGAAGAGGTGGGGAGTTCCCCGGGGGCCCAGTGGTGAGGACTCAGTGCTTCCACTGCAGTGGGCCCGGGGTTCAATCCCTGGTCAGGGAACTAAGATCCCTCAGCCAAAAAAAAATAAAAGGCAGAAGAGGCAAGGCCCTGGGTGGCACTAGGTTGCCCAGTGCCATGGAGGGGGTGCATCCTTGGGGTTTTCAGGCATGACAAGGCCAGGAAGGGAGCGACCTCAAAGGGCATTGGGCAGGGATCCTGGGAACCCAAGTGGCACCCCTGGCTTCTGCACTGTTTAGGGTGACAGAAAGCAATTCTGGCCACTGTCCCTTAGAACAGTCTTGGCCAAATCCCTTAGGAACCTACTGACCTGCCCTGGAGAGGCATTGCATCCCTGGCAAACAAACTCTGACGTAATTTCTAGGGGAAAGAGGATAGGACAGAGACCCCAAGGTGAAGGTTCTGAGCACCTGGCCCCCTCCTTGTTCCCCAACTCTCTGACCCCCAAACCCATTCCTCTCCAGGTTCTATTTGATCGCGGGAGGGATCCCACTCATTATCTGTGGCATCACAGCCGCTGTCAACATCCACAACTACCGGGACCACAGCCCCTAGTGAGTGCACGGCCCGCCTGCCCCAAACCTCCCCGCCCTGCCCCGGATGCCTCGCCCTGCCCCATGCCTCCTACTCCAAAGCGGCGGCACCAAACACGCGCCCAGCCCGTCACCCAGCCCCAAGCCCTGCATGCTGACTGAGCCGCTTCCGCCTCTCCACTCACCATACCCTCCCTTCCCGCCCACCCAGCCTCCGCGCCCCACCTCACGCGTGCCGCCTGTGTCTCCCCTCAGCTGCTGGCTAGTGTGGCGCCCAAGCCTAGGAGCCTTCTACATCCCCGTGGCTTTGATTCTGCTCATCACCTGGATCTATTTCCTGTGCGCGGCGCTGCGCTTACGGGGTCCTCTGGCACAGAGCCCAAAGGGGGGCACCAGCAGGGTCTCCCTGGAGCCAGGGGAGGAGCTGAGGGGTTCCACCAGGCTCAGGAGCAGCGGCCCCCTCCTGAGTGACTCGGGTTCCCTTCTGGCCGCTGGGAGCGCAGGGGTGGTGACGCCTGGGCCCCCGGAGGAGGGTGACGGTCTCTATTCTCCAGGAGCCCAGCTGGGGGCGCTGGTGACCACGCATTTCCTCTACCTGGCCATGTGGGCCTGCGGGGCTCTGAGTGTGTCCCAGCGCTGGCTGCCCCGGGTGGTGTGCAGCTGTCTGTACGGAGTGGCGGCCTCCGCCCTGGGCCTCTTCGTCTTCACCCATCACTGTGCCAGGCGCAGGGACGTCAGGGCCTCCTGGCGCGCGTGCTGTCCCCCCGCCTCGGCCTCCCGAGCCTCCCCGCGGGCCGCGCCCGCCGCCCCCGAGGACGGGTCCCCGGCGTTCGGAGAGGGGCCCGCGTCCCTCAAGTCGTCCCCGAGCGGCAGCAGCGGCCCCGCCCCGCCCCCGGGCCCCTGCAAGCTCACCAACCTGCAGCTGGCGCAGAGCCAGGCGTGCGAGGCGGGGGTGGCGGCCCGCGGGGAGGCGGAGCCCGAGACGCCGGGCCCCCGGGGGAGCCTCGGCCCGCGCCACCCGAACAACTCGCACCACGGCCGCCGGGGCCACAAGAGCCGGGCCAAGGGGCATCGCGCGGGCGAGGCCGGCGGCAGGAACCGGCTCAGGGCGCCGCGCGGGGGCGCGGCCGGGGCGGCCGAGTTGCCGTCGGGCGAGAGCGGCAGCCCGCACAACAGCCCGTCCGACAGCTACCCGGGCAGCAGCCGCAACAGCCCGGGCGCCGGCCCCCGGCTCGAGGGCGAGAGCACGCTCACGCCGTCGGAGGGCAGCGACACGAGCGCCGCGCCGCTCCCCGAGGCCGGCCGGCCGGGCCAGCGCCGCAGCGCTGGCCGCGACCACCTCAAGGGCGGCGGGGGCGGCGCGCTGGAAAAGGAGAGCCAGCGCCGCTCGTACCCGCTCAACGCTGCCAGCCTGAACGGCGCCCCCAAGGGCGGCAAGTACGACGACGTCACCTTGAGCGGCGCCGAGGCGGCCGGCGGCGGCTGCATGAAGACGGGGCTCTGGAAGAGCGAGACCACCGTCTAGCCTGGGGGCGGGCGCCGCTTCAGGACGGGAGGGCCGCGCGCGCAGGAGACCCCGCTTCTCGGGGGCCCTCAGAGACGTCGTTCGGTACGTCCCCAGGATTGAGGTAGAGGTGCCTCGCTGCGCCCGGGCTCGCCAGCTTTAGTCCTGGAGGCTGGGGAAAGGACAGGCACAGGCCCGCCAACGCGAAGAGGGCCATCCCTCTGGGGTAGCGACAGACAATCCCCGAACCGCAGACGGGATACGTTTCCGTCCCAGCGCAGGCTGGTTTCGGCAGCCCCTGCCGTCCAGGCTCGGGGGAAAGGTCCTGTGGGTCTGCGGAGTGAGCAAGGGCGGCAGGGACAGCACAGCTCAGGCGGGCTTCTCCTAAGGTACTCCCCGCACCCCCCGCCCCACTCACGGGCGGCCATCAGCCTTACCCGGAACACACGGGCGATGGGGGCCTGAGTAAGGTGTTCTCTCCTCACTGCCCTCCTCTGAATCAGTCACCCACCTGTGCCCAGATCCTAGGGCCTCTCCCCCACCCAGTTCTGGCTAACTAGGGAGCCAGCCTAGCAGATGAGCCAGGTGACCAGGACCAGTGGGAGGAAACAAGGTGCTGCTTTTCAGATCAACTATGCAAAATGAGAAGGTGGGGCAGGGTGAAAGGCAGCTGCAGGGATCAACCAGCCCTCTGGGAAGGGGGCAGGTGGAAAGGTGCACCATCAGGGCTGGAGGCCATTACCACAGGACTGGGACACACACCACACGGCAGGGCTCAGAGGTGGCACTTCAGGACAAAGCCCAGGCCCTACACCTAAGAAGCTGCCTGACAGATGCCTGGAGATGATGTGAGGGAAGCAGAGTTAGTGCTAAGATCTGGAGCTGAAGCTAGTCCTGCCTTAAACCTAATCCTATAAAAAAACAAAAACAACAAAACGCTCTGAAGAGGGGCGCCACCGCCAGGCTGCAGGTGGTGCTGGAGAAGCACTTACTGTCCAATCACAGGCCCATGTCCCCAGTCTCGGCCCTCCACACCGAGGGACTGACAAAGCGCACTCCCTGCCACGTGAGGCCATAGAGGAGAACCGTTCCAATGATCTGATCTCCAGCTCCATATTAGGGAGAAACCTCCAAAACATCAAACCAGGTTCCTGCCTCCCGTAAGCCCAAGCCAAGTCCCCAGGGTAGTGGGGTGGGGGGAGGCCTGCAGCTCACCTGGGGTCCGCACCTTCACTGCTTTTAAACACCAGCACGCATATTTCTCCCAACCTAAAAAGCAACCACCAGCCTTTGGTTACAGGATGCAGTGCGAGTGGAGGGAACCCTGGGCCTCATGAAAAGCCACAGGGAAACCCGGCCCCGTCTCCATATCACCCCAGCCTGATCACCAAGGCAAGAGAAGACAGAGGGGAAGGGAGAAAACCCACACGCCTTGGGATGCATCCTGTTATTTATGCTTGCTGCACAGACAATATTAGACAGAAAAAAAAAGGCAAAAAAAAAAAAGCTTCGTATTATTCTTCCACTTACGCTGGCTGCTGTTTACATACCCCGCCAATGCCTTAGCACTGGAGAGCTTTTTGCAATACGCTGGGGAAAGGGGAGGGAGGGGATGAAAAGTGCCAAAGAAAACATGTTTTTAAAAGCTCGGGTTTTATACAATAGAATGTTTTCTAGCAGATGCCTCTTGTTTTAATATATTAAAATTTTGCAAAGCCCTTTGAGCTATGAGCTTACTCCAGCCCCGGTCCTTTTGTTAGGAGGGAGAGGATCTCTGACACTGTACACACGAACCCACTAAGGCCTGTGAATGGACGCAGGGCCAAGGGCTGCCCAGTTCCATCCTCTGAGGGCTGATACCATCCGGAATGCGCACTGCTCCACACCAGCAGGGAGGCCCCGCCAGCCCTGCAGCTGCGGTGTATCCAATCTGAAGCGAGAGCAGGAGAGCACCTGGCACTTTCCCAACAGTCCAAGAGAAAGCCAGCCCACAGAACAGAAGTATGTGCGACCACTGTCTGGGACCGAGGGATGGGACTCTCCAACCCAGGCGTCCCCGTGTTCCTTCTGACTTCGACTCTGGGACCTGGGGTCCAATAACTGCAGAGCCCCTCTTGGGTCCCTTAAATGAGAAGGGAGATACCTAAAGACTTGTATACACTGATTTCTCTGGCTACATCAGGCCTGTTAGCAAGCCGCCATCAGGTGGGGTTAAGCGCCCGCGCCCCCCCACCCCGCAGACCCCGGCTGTGCATCAGGGAGGGTTAGGGACACTCGTGGCAGCCTGTCTAGCGGCCTGGGCTCTCTGGAAGTCCCTAATTTCCTGAGGGGAACGCAAATACTGCTCGATCTCACTATCAGAAATGTTCTCATCTCCAGTGACCGTGCAGACAGGGGGTGTGGGACAGATCCGCTTTGGGGGCTTCAACATGCAGGGTGGGAGGAGGAGGGTGGGGCTCGCTGGCCGCTTCCCTGCGGACAAATCTACGGAGCCATTGCCCCGGTCCTCTTTTCCCCATCCTTGCCCCTGGCCCGGCCCCTGCAGCTCCTTCTCCCGGGCGTCCAGTGCGTCTGGCTCTGCTGTTCCGTCTCGAAAGGCCTTGCGGACCAACATGTGGCGGTGCTGGAGAAGGTCGCCGACGTGCGCAACCACAGACCGCTTGTCAAGCTTCAGGACCTGCAACCAGGCCAGCTGCTCGGCCAGCCGCAGCAGCACAGCCAGCAGCTCCTGCAGGCGGGAGGAAGCGGGGTAGGGCAGGTCCACGCTCGCCAATTTACAAAATCGGGCAAGGGAACACGTCAGCCGATCTGAAGGCCGCAGCGACTGCCAAGCCAGGAAAGTGGCAGCGGTGATGACAGGCAAGGGATGCCGCCCGGTCACCAGCCATGTCTCATCTGCCAGCTCCACCAACTGCAGCGTTCGCGATAGCATCTTCTCCTTGTCTTCCACGTACTTGGCTGGCACAGACGGGGAGGCTTCAAACAGTTTGAAGCTGAAATAACCAAAATGAGGGTCTGATCTCAATACCTCTGGGGGACCGCTCTTTCAAAGCGCGGAAGATGGGCAAGCTATGCTATCCTCCCGGGAACACTCGAGCCTGCTGGGCAGCAAGTTTATCCAGGTACCGAGAGAAGACAGGGTGAGTCTCCTGCTGAAGAGGTAAAGGGCAGGAGAATGCAGAAGGGAGCTAACATTTCTTGACAATGCCCCTCCCCCCACCCCATCAGCCATCATTCTGAGGGCTTCACGAAAGTTCTCCTTTAATCTACTACTCCACAGCCTGTCACGTGCATTCAGAGTCACAAAACTTGCCCACAGTCATCCAGCTTGGACGTCACCAAGCTTCACACCCAAGACTGTTTCACACCGATAGTCTTTGCTTTCTACCATATTTGTCAGAAAAAAAGAACACAGCTACTCATTTTAAAAAAAAACAAAAAAACTGGCTTCTAACTCCAGCTCCCTCAGTTACTAATATGCTTTCAGCTCTAATCACACATGATCCTGTCGAGGCAGGGCTGTTCCATCTAGCCAAGTAGGCCACACACAACATGAGTGGTGGAACCCAGGAGCCCCGTGCCAAGGCTAACACCTTCCGTCCTACATCATTAGGTTGCTGTAAGGGCAAAGGGATTTGAAAACTGTAACATTCCAGAAATGTAAAACAGGATTAACCTGATTAGTGAGTGCTAGGCACAGGAAAGGGAGAAGACTTTTTTCTCCCACATCCTTGTAGATGGGCTTTGGTCAAAAACAGCCAGCCAGAGGTAAAAGGATTCAGGTCTAAACCCATCCCATCCCCGTGTCTCCCACTAGGCAGGTACCTGCTACAGTAGGTCTTCACCAGGTCCACCAAGCACAGAGATGGCACATCCAGCCCCAGGAGCTTCACCATCTGCAGGTAGGTGCCAGAAAACACATCCAAATCTGCATACAGCAGGGTGCAGATGGTTCCCATGGTCAGGGGCCAGTTGCGCTGCCGGCAGGTGATTAAGACACAGCACCCGACCAACACCTCCTTCTTCTGCAGCCTGGCAGCACGGATGCCAGAGTGCTGGTATGCCTGTTGGTAGTAGGCAACTGCCGTGTCCTCAAATGTTGGTGGCAGCTGCAGAACTCGACAGAGGTCTCTCACTCGGCAGAGGCCTAAGAAACCCACAGCAGGAGTTAGAGGGGCCCCAACAGCACCTTAAAAGGATCATACACCACGATCAAGTGGGATTTACCCCAGGGATGCAAGGATTTTTCAATATCTACAAATCAAATATTGTGATACACCACATCAACAAATTAAGGGATAAAAGCCATATGATCATCTCAATAGATGCAGAAAAAGCTTTTGACAAAATTCAACACCCATTTATGAGAAAAACTCTCCAGAAAGTGGGCATAGAGAGAACATACCTCAACATAATAAAGGCCATATATGACAAACCCACAGCTAACATCATACTCAATGGTGAAAAGCTGAAAGCATTTCCTCTAAGATCAGGAACAAGACAAGGATGCCCACTCTCGCCATTTTTACTCAACATAGTTTTGGAAGTCCTAGCCATAGCAATCAGAGACAAAAAAGAAATAAAAGGAATCTAAATTGGAAAGGAAGAAGTAAAACTGTCACCGCAGATGACACGATACCGTACATAGAGGGGTCAAAGAAGCCACCATGCAGCTCCTAGCAATTTCTGTTCAACTCGCCTCAGATACCAGAGGCACAAATAATGGACCTTTCTACAATGACAAGAGTGACACTTGGTGAGGTCATTCAAAAGGCACAAAGACATTTATGAAAGGAAGTCACACTTCAGTGCCCCATCTTCTGGAGGCTGGTTTGATTTGTGGCCAAGCCGAAGTTTGAGGTGGGTTCCTTGAGTCTACCTCAGACATACCCCCCAAGCAAACCTAAACCTTCCACCTAACTGCCACCTGTCTTAGAACCATCTCCATCCTTTATTTCTAATCACCATTCTCTTCTTCTCTACCTTATCCAATAATGCTGAAAACAGGAAAGACAAGCAGATGGGCTAGACAGGGGTCCCCAACCCTCGGACCAACCACTACCGGTCCTCGGCCTGTTAGGAACCGGGTGGCACAGCAGGAAGTGAGCGGCAGGCGAGCCAGCGAAGCTCCATCTGCCACTCCCAATCGCTCGCCTTACTACCTAAACCATCCCCCCCCAACCCAGTCCGTGGAAAAACTGTCTTCCACGAAACCGGTCCCTGGTGCCAAAAAGGCTGGGGACCACTGGGCTAGACCATCAGGAGAACTTTCTTTAAAGCCACTGTGTCATAAAAGGTTGATACTCACCTCGTTGCTGGCTGCGACTAACTTGTTCGTTTTCCCCTGTGCTTCGGGAATATGTTACTTCTGTAAGATAATGAACAAATAGCTTGTTTAGCGTCTATTCACCAAATCCCTGCCCTCCCACCACACAAAACCGGGGAGCAGAATCCCAATCATCATGCACCCGCTCCTCGTCTCACAGAAGGTGCCCATCTGTGCAAGTTAAAGGTCCACCTGGTTTTCCATGACCACAAGCAATACCAAATACACAGAGACTAAAGAGGACTAGGACTGCCCTAAAGCAGCTCCAAGTGTTCCAAATTTCCAGCTGTCCCTCCTGTACATCCAGTTCAGGCAATTCTCCTGCCTGCAGATTCTGAGAGCTGCATTGCGTAGGGACTTGGAAAGCAAAGTAAAGAAAAAAAAAAAAAAGATGCTTTTGCCAATTAGTGCTCAAAACTACTTCGGGATAACAGTATTTTCTGTATTCGTAAAGAACTGATCTACCAATACAATTCTTCGACCATGCCCAGACTAGGTAAACGAGTGGAACTTTGTTTCTGTTTCATTTATTCAACATCTGTTAATACCTACTACATATACCAGATATGGTGCTAGAAAAACACAGATAAATGGCAGTCCCTGACCTTCTGCAGCTCGCTCGTCCACTTTAGGCTGTTTTCTCTCATATTTAAGGGTGCACGTGACAGGGAGAGGGCGGGAGATAAGAAGACTCTGACGTCAATCCCTCCACAGCCCCAGGCTGTACCCACGGCCCCGGAAAAGCCCGCAGAGGTACCTCGGAGGTTGCCCTCGTCAGTGAAGGTGGTAGTAAGGACTCCCTCGGTGACCACACAGCCGCAGTCGGAGCACACCAGCTGGTTCTGCGAATAGTGCGAGTCTTCCACGAGCTCAGTGGAGCCGCAATCGGGACACCGGCCTCCGCCCGGCATCTCACAACCCGTCCAAAGCCGAGGAAGCTTTCCGACACCCGCCCCTAACGTCGACAGCAGCAACTGTGCGGAAACAGGAAGTAGGAGCGGAGCCTTGTAAGGTCTGCACCTTTCTCTTCCGGCCAGCGTAACAGCTGTACTATAGGTATTTCCTCCGCGGCTGCGCGGCACTTCCGGTCCGTTCCTCTTTGGCTCGGGTAGAAACGTGATCTATGAGAGGAGGTTCCTGTTCTGGACTGTGTCTTCGACTTCCCCGCAATCTGTAGTTACTTTGAGGTGGGCCCGACTGAGGATTGCATTTGAGTGAGCGTTCTACCTGCATGGACACGGATAACAGACAAGATATTGTTGCCATCCGCAAACAACTCTTCTTTCTAAAGCGCTAGGGGAATCGCAGATTCTCCATTTCTCTTTGGTGACGGATGTTGATTTTGGCCATAGTACAAAATCTGTGTCTAAAAAGGAGAGTAGTGTATCAAGAGAGCAGGAAATCGTGCTCTTTCCAGAGTGGCTTCCCCTCAAGCAAGCTGTTTCCTCTCTTTGCAGTCTATTTTCCTCCACTGTAGAATGAAGGAGTTGAATTAAAATCCAGAGTGGCAACCTCGGATGCTTTCAGAGGCTAGGCAAGGAATGTCTAAGGGAGTTGGAGAGAAAGAATATGCGGTGGTGAGACTCTTGGCAATCTGAAGGGTTCAAGCAGATTCGGATGTTTTTAAACCTAACCTTTAAGATGCTCCAAGATTCTAGCTCCAAAGTTCCTAGCATGGGATAGTATAGATAAAAGAATCTTGAGCAAAAGAGTGCCTCTAGCAAGCTTACACATGAGAGATTTTGTATGTCATGTTTGAATATAAATTAAACATGACCAAAGAGAGTGTGCTTTCTCATAAGTAAATCCTAATTGCACTCATCAAGAATACAGGTTTTGGGAATTCCCCGGTGGTCCAGTGGTTAGGACTCCATGCTTTCACTGCCGAGGGCCTGGGTTCAATCCCTGGTTGGGGACGTAAGATTCCACAAGCTGCATGGTGTGGCAAAACAAAACAAAACAAAAGGTTTTAACACTTGAAAGTTTTAGAATCAGTTGTGTCTGAAAAATAAGAAAATTGAGTTAAATGACAAAGAAACAAAGGCCAGTCCCTTCTGACTCCAAGACAACAGATGCAAGTCATCATAGCCAGTACTGAAATTAGGTGGGGAATTTCTGCTTCTCAGTCTGGTGGTGGAGAATTTCAGGCAGGTCTGGCATTAGCAGATCTTGGGAGCTGTTGTGGGCTCAATTTCAACTGTGCACAGGGACTTGGGGGTGAACGGTGAGCACTTCCCACTGAGAACAGAAAATGACTGGACAGCTCCTGCCCAGACTGAATTGAGGAAAAAGGGTGTCTTGTCAGCCCCTTAACAGATAGGGATGCTCCCTTGAGGATTAAGACACAGGTCACAGCTGTCTTCTTCAGAAGACCAATAAAGTATGCATCCTAGAGCTGAAAAGTTTTCAACAGAAAAACGGTACTTATTAGTATGAAGAGATGAGGCAACATAATGACCATGTACCCAGTGAGTCCTCAAACAGAGGATCTGAGCGTCAAAAATAAAGGGCTCTGATCAGGCAGAGCTATAGGTTCTTTTGAACCAGTGGTCAGGTACAGAGGACTCTGTGCCTTAAGAGACTGTGAGTTCTCTGGACCACAGTGCAGAACAAGAGCATCTCTGACCAAAATAAGATTGCCTCTTGTCTGTAATCCACGCAGCAGCCTTCTCTGCTTCAAATGCCACTTCCCTCTAATATAAATTGGGGGAGAGATGCTGCACCTTTCAAGAATTGTCCGTTCAGCCCCTCTGGCTCACAAGTCCCTCCGCTCTGCTCACGGATACTCCAAAGCCTCCCCTCCCTTCCTACTGCACAACAGAACTTCTGGCACCCTGGACCTCAGTGAACTGTCAGGATTCCAGGTATTAGCTGACCAGTGAACACAGAGCAGCTAGACTTCCATTTTTTCATTTTCCACATCAGCATCACATGAGATGGTTAATGGGCTATACTGAAGGGTTGAAGAACTGAATGTGATTATAATATAAATGAAAACATATTAGTGAGATGGGAACTTTCATAAGATTCCCCTCACAGTCAAGAGGAAAGCATTAAAAACCAATCAAACAAAAACACCTTCAAAAGGTGTCAGCGCCTTCTTTCCCACACTCTCCTCAAGCCTCTCTCCTCAGTAGCCACATCTAAGGGTCCCATCCGGTCCCCCAGAGACTGCTTTCTCAGAGCAAGAGAACCGCTCTCCTAGAGAAATCTCAACCGCTACCACAGGGCTTGGTCCCACTGGAGGGATCCACCCCCTCCCCCAACCAAGGGATGCAATAATCTCTAACAGTCCATTCCCCAAGGTGTGAATTACTCACTTTAGCCCCACGCCATGCGAGGGCTTGAGTGGGCTTTGGTGCCCCAAGTTCCCTCTTTCCTAGACTTCCCCACTACTGTAAGGTATGACAGGATTTATTTCTGGTTGTCCAGCAGATCAATACTGGGGACACACTTGTGTGCTCATGTGTGCACACACAGCTCTCAGAGACATCTGTTAGTTTCAGACAGTGCAGTCGACATCCTTACTGGGGACGGGAAACAGGTCCCTAAAAGCAACATAACTGGCACTGGGAGTAGGTGTTTTTTGTTTTTAATTAATTTATTTTTTGGCTGCGTTGGGTCTTCGTTGCTGCGCACGGGCTTTCTCTAGTTGTGGCGAGCGGGGGCTACTCTTCGTTGCGGTGCGTGGGCTTCTCACTGCGGTGGCTTCTTTTGTTGCAAAGCACGGGTTCTAGGCGCGCAGGCTTCAGTAGTTGTGGCTCACGGGCTCAGTAGTTGTGGCTCGTGGGCTGTAGAGCGCAGGCTCAGTAGTTGTGGCTAATGGGCTTAGTTGCTCCACGGCATGTGGGATCTTCCCGGACCAGGGCTCGAACCCGTGTCCCCTGCGTTGTCAGGTGGATTCTTAACCACTGCGCCACCAGGGAAGGCCAGGAGTAGGTTTCTTTTTTTTTTTTTAAGTTTTTATTTTATATTGGAGTATAGGTGATTAACAATGTTGTGTTAGTTTCAGGTGTACAGCAAAGTGATTCAGTTATACATATACATGTGTCTCTTTGGGAGTAGTTCTTTACATTACCATACAGAACAGCATCACACTCCTCTCATCCCCAATTTTGCGCAGATCTTGAACTGAACTGCACTTTTTTAAAGTGGGATTTTACTACAGAGTCATCTACCTATGACAGAACCCCTGGAATTCTGCTTTCCCCAACACTACTCACAGTAAAGTGGAAGAGCAGCTTTATGATTCTCCTACCAGCAACTCTAGGGGTGGAGGGGCGATTCTCTTCCAGCCACAGGTATGTGATAGTGTTAGAGAGCCTCGCCCTCAGACACAGACAGGCTAGGAGGTGGGCAGGACCCAGGCCAGAAGATGGCGCGCTCCACTAAGACATGCAAGTCTGGGGTTCACGTTCTCAGGAAGAAATCTGTTTATTTAGGAAATTTATTTGCCTTCCTCTGGGAAATCAGGACAGATACATCAGCCTTGGTGCCTTTCCTGCTGCTACAGACTCTACCAAGAGTTACCATCATTCAGTGATAGTGATGATCTGTTCTTTTTGTTTTTTTTTTTTAAGGGATATTTATGTATTTATTTTTGGCTGCATTGGATCTTCGGTGCTGCGCGTGGGCTTTCTCTATTTGCGGTGAGAGGGGGCTACTCTTCGTTGTGGTGCGCAGGCTTCTCACTGCGGTGGCTTCTCTTGTTGCGGAGCACAGGCTCTAGGCGCACGGGCTTCAGTAGTTGTGGCATGTGGGCTCAGTAGTTGTGGCTCGCTGGCTCTAGAGCGCAGGCTCAGTAGTTGTGGCGCACAGGCTTAGTTGCTCCGCGGCATGTGGGATCTTCCCAGACCAGGGCTCGAACCCGTGTCTCCTGCATTGGCAGGCAGATTCTTAACCACTGCACCACCAGGGAAGCCCATGATGATCTGTTTAACAGCTATTCCTCCAACCTCTCTCCCCTACTCCTCCCTGAGCCTGTGAAGCTGGAGCCATGCTTCTTGTCTGTAAGGCTGGAGCCCACATGGTTCCTGGCACGTACTGAGTGCCCAGGATGGGCTGGATTAGAGCAGAAAGCTACTGGGGAGGGACGGCCATTGGAAAGGATGCCTCAGACGTGGTCCAGATGTGAAATACTGACCTTAAGGCCAGAGTTCTTTCTAGAGAAGAGGCCAGAGAGGAGGGCACTGAGGGCCTGAAGGAAGCCCCAGGCCAGCCGTCCCTTGGTGACATGTGTGAATGTGTTAGGGATCTACCTGTCTTTGTTACAAGTCTCCCTGGGAATGACCTGGCTTTCTCATCCCCGCGTCCTGGGAGTGCCTGCTACGCTCCGGAAAGGCTGTCCAGCTCTGGTGGACACCTGTCCTGGGAGGGCCGGTCAGAAGCAACACAGACGGGATTCCTCAGAGATGGGATCATTTCTAATCTGGAGCGAGCAACCAGTGGGAGTTGGGCTGCCCTCAGGGCCTCCCCCTGGGCTCCTTCCAGCTCAGATGACTCTAACCCAGTTTCACTCTGAGCCCAGAGGACCCCCTTCTCCTCGTCACAATGAGTCTTGGAGCCTTTCTGACTGGGTCCCCATCACCTCAGCTCTTCAGTAGACAATGATTCTTCTCTGACACACAAGGGTGACACAGCCTCAGTACAGGGCACGGCCAGTACTTCCTAAACCCTTGTGCCAAGTCCCTGCCCTCATTCATATTCACTTTCCCCTTTCCTGTTGTTTATTGTGTGACCCCAATACACGTTCCCTCCCCTGGGCTGAGGATCGCTGTGTTCGGTTTCCTGATCTCCCGGGAACGAAGGCACATGGTAACTCGGAGAAGGAGGTCACAGGCCTAGAACACAAACACAGTCGCCTCAGAGGGACCTTCCCTCCTCGGAGCCATGGCTCATCAGGCCTCATCTTGAGGCCCTCCGTTTTCCCTGCCCATCCTCCAGGATGTCAAGTCACTCAGAATATTATCTCCTCCGCCCCCAAGGCTAGAGGAGACTGGGGCCTCCTAGTCTGGGGGCCTAGACTGGGGGTCGGCAAACTTTTCCTGTGAAGGGCCAGACAGCAAATATTTAGATTTGGTGGGCGAGAAGGTCTTTGTTTTAAGCACTCAGGTCTGCCGTTGCAACGTGGAAACAGCCGCAGACAATTACCTAAATAAGCAATGCTGTATTCCAATAAAGTTGTGTAGACAATGAAATTTGAATCTCATGTAATTTCCATGTGTCATGAAATATTATTTTGATTCTTTAACTGTAAAAATCTCCAGTGTTCAGTGAGGTGTTGTTGACTGTGGTCATCATTCCGGCCACTTGTTCATCCCACATTTAAAAAAAAAAGGAAAAATCATCGTGGTTTTTTTTTGTTTGTTTTGGCCGTACCGCACATGGCTTGTGGGAGGCTTGTGAGGTCTTAGTTCCCTGACCAGGGATTGAACCCGGTGCCGCAGCAGTGAAAGCGCAGAGTCCTAACTCCTGGACCGCCAGGGAACTCCCAGGAAAAATTCCTTGGCTTGAGGGTTACATGAACAAAAGGGAAGCCATAGTTTGTTGACGCTTGTTCTAGAGCCCCAGGTCGCACAGGTGAGGAGTTCAAATCCTTTCTTTACCTGCTGTGGGACCCCAGGCAAACTTAAGTTCTGATGCCTCTGAAAGTCTCCATTTCCTCATCTGCGTAATGGAGATGTTATCTGCCTTGAGAACTGGAAATAGTACGCAGCAGCGCTTAGTGAATAAGCAGGAACTCAATAAACAGGCCTTCCTTTTGCCACCAAGTTTCAGCCTGAAGTGAGCAGTTGATAATGCAAGAATGAAGCAGCTTTCTCACAGCTCTGAGGGCTTGTCAGTGTCACCAGGGTGACTATTTCCAGGGCTTGGGATACAGGTGTGTAAGAGTCAAACGTCGAAAGGCTAAATGAGGACATCCTCCCTCAGGAGATTCTGTGGCTTTGGGATCCGCTGGTCCCACAGAGTTCAGCTAAGCCAGCTTTGAACTTAAATGGGAAGTGCTCGCACCTGCCTCCCCAGGAGGGGAAGCCTGCAGAAGCCAAAAGATGACACCCCCAAAGAGAAGGCCAGGGCACGGGCTCCGTCGGCTTCGAGATGGGGTCCAAGGGCTAGGGGAGCGCGTGCTGCCTGCGCTTTGGCCATGGTCACGGTGGTAACTGTACCCTGTAAATGACACTTTCCATGGGGAGGTGGGCAGGGTGCCCCCTCCAAAAGCAAGGGAAATGAATCTTGGGGGAGAGTTGGGGGTCATTTGTGTAAACATTCCTTCCTTAGAGACTCTCCTTGGAGGGCTTTCTATTTGTTTGAAGCAAACCTGGGAGGCTGTTGTGTCAAGAGAAGCCGCTTTTGTATCACTGTACGTGGTGGCCCCGCCGTCCACATCTGGCTGGGTAACCAGGCCCCTCACCCAAACCAGGGAGGCCTTCAGGTAGCTCCCCCCAGCCCACCCAGGGGCTTCACGGGTGCTGCCTGCCTCTGTGCCTCTACAGTGTGACTTTCATCTCTAAGAAAGAGCATCTCCTCCCTTTTGAGAGGTTGGGACCCTTGGTTGAGGCAGGCCGACCTCTCACCTCATCAGGAAAGAGTGGGAGATTGGTAGAATGAGCTCAGGAGGAGAGTCCTTTACAGCCAGAATTCCCTCTACTCAGAAAGGAATGAACTCAGTTGATGGAACCAGGAACCTAGATCTGGTACTGATCTGGGCATTCCTGAACCCAGTGTGAATTCAACTCATGCTCCAAAGGTCAAGATGTCACTCTCTGGGAAATCAGTGGGGCAGGGGTGAGGAGGCAGGGGGTGGCATGGGGGAGGGAATCAAGAAAGTGTCCTTGTTCATGTGATTAGCTGAAGGCGACCACTGCCAAGGAAAAGGTGGCAGCCTGTAGCACTAGGGACAGGAAATTCAAATGATCTTCATCTGGTAAACACCATAGTCCCTTCCAGGCCAAAATATGGGGTATGTCATAGGGAAGGGTCAGAGATGTCCCAACCTCTGGAGGAGAAAAGGCATTGGGATCCCTGGGCATCAGACAGCGTGGCAGCAGCAGGAACCCAGGCAAGAGACCCTCACGGGGTGAGAAACGCCGGTCACGCCCCCAAGAAAGGTTTTCCAAGAAGACAGAAGAAATTCTTATTGCACCCGTACGACACCACAGACACAAATCTTTGAAAGGTAGTGCCATTTTATTTAGTGTTGTAGGAAATTTTAGGTTACTTCTTAAAAATAAAAGCAAAGAAGTTCAAAATTCCCGAAGTAACAAAGCAGGAAATAAGAATTCTGTAATCCAGGGATGCTGGGTGAACTTTCAAGTCAGAGGGAGGAAGAGGTCAAGTTAGCAGCTCACATGATAGATACTGAGAAACCACAGGGTTGAGGCTGGTGTGGAGGTTAAGCTTAACTGGAGGTTAAGCTCTCCACTCACCTAAGGCAACAGATCCTTCAGCCTTGAGGGACCATTAGTTAGCAGTTCTAAAAAAGAAGGGGCACAGGGAGGGAAGATCGTGCCTAATTTAACATCAGGTTGCCTCTGGCCTTCAATCCGGCAGGTGGCTGAGTGTCGTGGACTCTCCTCCCTCTGTGCCCTTCCGAGCCCCCACTGTTAGCAGAGCTGGAAACCACACACGTATCCCACTCACCCACGCACGCACCCTCCACTCAGGGTCAACGCTGTTCGTGTGGCAAAGGACAGACCTTCCTGCCCCTCCATTCTGTTACCCGGGTAGGCCGACACACAGGAAATAAAAGGGGTGGGCAGGACATCTGTCAAAGTCCAAGGACTGAGATGATATGAAACACCCGGGCAAAGGGTTGACATTTTTTTCCGGACGCTGACCTCCCACTGAAGTTCATCGCAAGGTGTTTGGTATTTCATCGGATGCTTCCCTGAAGTACTGACTGGTCTTCTGGGGGGTCAGCCAGGCAAGGCCAAGAAAGAGCTGCTCCTGCTTCTGCAGAGCACGGCCTCCTCCTAGGGCCCGTCAGTTTGGTGAGCACTTTCAGCAGCTAGAGGCTAATTCAGGCTCTCCTGGTACAGACGGCTGGGTGTAAGCCCTCAGACCCACGCCGGCTGCAGGAGCTCCAGCCCTCCAGTCCACCTGCCCCTGCCAACAGCTCAGAGCAGGCTCCAGCTTTCCTAGCTGAGCTCTCCCTCACAGCAGAGTCCTCAAGGACAGGTGTTAACCGGTGACCTTGAGAGGTGCAGGAATGCTACCTGTGGAATTTTTTTCCCAGCAGTGGTAGAAACCAGACACCCTTGAAGTAGATTGTCCTTCATTCTCCAGAGTTCTCGAGTGGCATACAGAGCAGAGGGATTTGCTCCTCCACCCAGACGTTCCTCTCAAACAGAGACCGGCTCCCATCCCCGAGGTCCTAGCAGCAGATCTTTCCACAACAACCAGCTCTCGGGAAGCATGCAGGTCTCCGCAGCGGCTCTTCCGAGGTGAAACCACTCAGCGCTCCCGCCACCCAGTGCACGTGGGCATCACCATCAAAGTACATTGACATCAAGTAAAAAACACTGCAGAACAAATATATACACGTGCATTTGCAGAGTTCCAGCAAATATCCAGTTCTCTTTACAGGGATGCACGTAAATCTCATAGCGCTACAAAAATGCAAGTCATCTGAGAAGTTTACAGTGGTCCCCAGTACTGTAGGAGGGTATTAAATAAAAGAGCTATCGATAATTCAAAGCAAATTAGCTAAATCAAGTTACAGTATCATCCTTCAGATTAAAGTGCTCTGATATTAACTAACGTGGCAGCAAACGTGATCCTGAAAAGGGATTCCGCTGCCAATCACCTTGCCTCTTAACTTCAATATAACAAGAATGAACATAGAAGAGCGTTCCATTTAATAACCGCTCTCATCTCAACCCCTGCCCACCCACTTGACCTGTGACATTCTCCTCCCAGGAGAGATGTTGGGATTTGATGAGATTCTGTCACAACTGGGAGAAAAAAATGAGTGATACAGAAAACATTCCAATTCCAGTATCAGGTTACTAGCAACGAAATTACCTGAAGACTCTGAACTGGTGCTATTAGTTGAGAAGGGGGCAAGTGTCCTAGTTTAAAAAAAAAAAAAGTATGTTAATCTAGTTTTAAAAATACAGCCATCTAAAAATAGGTATCATCTTGCTCTTTACAACTTTATAACAAGGGGTGGGGGAGGGAAATGCCAAGAAGAGCTGCCAAGGGAACCAGGGAGCCAAGCGACGGCACGTGGGAGAGGGCCAGTTGACGCCGCTGCAGTTGTCCCGTACCTGGTGGGACTGTTTTAGCGAGTGCTTGGGTCACCCGATCCCTAATCAAGGCACTGACTCGCTCACTCCAGCCAGCAGGGACCCTGCGATCACAAGAGGAGGGATTTTGACCAACTGCCCCAGTGCAAAGTGATTCTAATTCCCCTGGTCTACTTTCCGTACCTCCACAGACAGCCCCTCTTGGATGATAAAGCGCACACTTTAAGGCTACAGAGTAGCGGAGGCTGATGTCTGAAAAAGGCAGCTTGCTCCAAATCTCAGAGGCACACTCGGAGGTGTACCCTAAGCCCCTCTGCTCCAGTCGAAAACGAAAGACCACGTCCGAGGAGCTGGCTAGGTTTACATAGTATCGAAACTTAGCATCTGCAGCCACAACGCCGCAGCTGGGCTGCTCAAGAGCCAAGAAAGTACGTGCAACACCGCACCAGCTGCCTGGTCCTTGCCATCTCACCCTAAGCTTTAATGGCTGGGGGAGACGCACTTTATATATATTTTTATTTTTTAAAGATTTTTTCCAAGGTATGGTTTCTCCCTCCTAGTCCTATTGGCTTTTTTTTTTTTTTTTTTTAATTTTATTTATTTATTTTTGGCTGTGTTGGCTCTTCGTTCCTGTGCAAGGGCTTTCTCTAGTTGTGGCAAGTGGGGGCAACTCTTCATCGTGGTGCGCGGGCCTCTCACTGTCGCGGCCTCTCTAATTGCCGAGCACAGCCTCCAGACGCGCAGGCCCAGTAGTTGTGGCTCACGGGCCTAGTTGCTCCGTGGCATGTGAGACCTTCCCAGACCAGGGCTCGAACCCGTGTCCCCCTCATTAGCAGGAGGATTCTCAACCCCTGCATTAGCAGGAGGATTCTCAACGCCTGCGCCACCAGGGAAGCCCGGGAGACGTACTTTAAAATCTCAATATTAAAGAAAGAAAACCCCAATGTTAAAAATACATTAATACCCCCAGCGCCATCTGAACCTCTGGGCCAGGATCAGATCTAATGACCATGTCTCCGGTCAGGCATAAAATATTTACAACTTGGTTAAAGGCACAGTGGCATTTAAAAATAAAACCCTGGGAATGTCCAATAAAAGATTCATTGTAATAATTAACCTGGCTTCTGTGGGTGGGACTGACTCTTGCCAGATAAGGCGTGAGGGAGAGAGCGGTCTGGAGCCTGGACCCTGGGGCTCTCAGGCACACCGAGTCCTCGGCCTTGGGAGCAGGCGGAAACAAACTCACACACAAGTCTCAGTGCCGGAGGCAAGTGATTCACATTTTTCCTGCTTTTTTGCCAACCTGAGAGGGAACCCGGAGGATGCTGGGGGTCTCTTCCATGACCCTGACCAGCAGGTTGTCGATGTAGTCTTCCAGCTGGCGCACCTGACACTCCTTCTTGCTTATCGTTTCCTTCTGTTTGAGGACAAGCTGGATCAGCTCATCGTGGGTCAGCTGTGCATAAGCAAACGCGGGTTCCGAGGGCTTGTATTTCTTTGGAGGGGGAGGGGAGAAAAGTGATAAAGTCAGTCAAGGAGTCAAACATCTTAAAGAAACACAAAAGAGGTAGCTTTTAGTGACTGAGTCTGTGATCTGAGCCTCCTGGGAATTCGTCTTTGATTTCGGTGGAAAACTGATGACGGATGAACTTTTCTGTGAAAGGGCCAAAAAGTTAGTATTTCAGACTGTGCAGGCCACAGGTGGCCTTGGCTGCATGTTCGTCTTTGCGGTTTGGTTTGGTGTTTTGTTTTATGGCCTATTAAAAATGTACAAACCGTACCCAGCTCACAGGCTGCAGACCCCCAGGCTAGACTCTGGCCTTGGGGTTTAGAGATGTAATGACTGGTGGCCTGTGAACCCTGGAGCTGGCACAACCAGATATCCAAGTGGAGCTGAGCCCCAATCTAAGGTGACCTGTGAAGAAACCCTAGTGGCAGACGGTGCAGGAGGCGACACTGTCCTCCCAAGACAACACGTGGCCGCTCATCCCAGAAGGTCTGCTACTGCCTCGGCTGTGCTCAGGATATCTGGTGATTAGGAGGGTGCACTGGGAGACCCCACTGTAAGTCATTCCCCAAAACTATGCAGAGTCAAAGCCAAGGGGCACCATCACAGCCATCGATGGCGCTCCCTCTGGGTACAGTGGCTGAGCAGCCCCGTCCTGACCAGAGTGGGAGCCCCACGGAGTTACATTTACAATCTGGGATGACTGGTGGCTGACTGGAAACTGCCCAGGCCCCAGCCACGAGGAAACGCAAGATAAGGATTATATAAAGTAACACGCTGTACCAAGTCTCTAGTGAGAGGGGAAAAACCCCCAAAGCTAACTTTTCCTGAAATCTGTGGCTCAGATTCATAAGTTTAAAGAGACGAGGTCATGGGGCAACCTCAAGACAGTTTTGCCGGCGGAACTCTGAGGTAATCACGGTTTCACTGTCGTGAGGGTCTAACAGTTTAACCGAGAAAGGCTCAGAACCACCTGCTTCAAGAAACAGCTACGTCAAGAGCAGGGTCAACCCTGACGCGACACAAGATAAGACCCTGTTCAGTCCAGTGACGCAAGCTGCCTGCACACCGGCCAGAATCCCGAAAGAAATCCCGTCCCTCTTGTCCTGGCTACAAAGAACAGCACGATGATGGCAACACTAGCTTAGAAACATGCCTGACACTTCCAAACAGGGTGTGTCTGTTTACATATCCTATCAAGGAAAAAAGTAGTCTTTGTAAACAATAGCCAAGAATATACCCTCAAGGGGTTTTAGATTATACCTCTGTCACAGAAGGATTATATTTATTCAAAAATATTGATTACATAAGATGCTCTGCAAGAGAGTTTGGGAGAGAGAAAGAAGCAGCAGGCCGTGTAGCGCAAAAAAAAAAAAAAATTAATTTCCCCCCCAAATAACAGGATTTTATTTTGAATCATAAAAGGAATATTTACTTATCATAGAAAATCTCAAATCCAGAAGAGGGAAAAAAATTATTACCCATTACTCCAACACCTAACATTGGGGTCTCTTTCTTTCTTATTCTTCCTGTTTTTTTGTTTTGTTTTGTTTGTGGGGTTTTTTTGTTGTTGTTTTTTATTTGGTTTGGTTTATTTGTTTTTGTTTATTTGTCACACTGCACGGCTTGTGGGATCTTAGTTCCCTGACCAGGGATTGAACCCGGGGCCCTGGCAATGAAACTGTCAAGTCCTAACCACTGGACCGCCAGGGAATTCCCTTCCTGGGTTTTCTTTATGATATGTTTTACAACTTTAGCATCATACAAAATCGAGTTTTATAGCTTTTGAAAATTATTATTTTGTGAGCATTTTCCCATCATTAAACTTTAGAAAAATTGCTTTTTAAATGGATTTTGTTTGTTTAATTTTATTTATTTATTTATTTTATTTTCGGCTGTGTTGGGTCTTCGTCGCTGCACACGGGCTTTCTCTAGTTGCGGCGAGCGGGGGCTACTTTTTGTTGTGGTGTGCGGGCTTCTCATTGTGGTGGCTTCTCTTGCTGTGGGGCACGGGCTCTAGGCACGCAGCCTCAGTAGTTGTAGCACGCAGGCTCAGTAATTGTGGCGCATGGGCTTAGGTGCTCTGTGGACCAATCTTCCTGGACCAGGACTCGAACCCGTGTCCCCTGCATTGGCAGGCGGATTCTTAACCACTGCGCCACCAGGGAAGTCCTAAATGGATGTTTTAAATTTCATTATATTTTAACCATCTCTCTGTTGCTGGATATTTAGGTTGGTTTTGATTTTCACAATTATATAATAACATTTATTTAAATGTGTGACCATAAATCTTTGGTCATATCCCTAAATGTTTCCTTAAGACAAATGCATAGAACTGAAAAGGCATGCACACTTAAGGTACTTCCTACAAACTGTCAAACAGCTCTTCGATTTGGATTCTGTAATCTAAAGAGGAAACTATGCAGGACTTTGAAATCATTAGAAGTTCCTATTCATGTGATGACTAAAAAAATTAAAAAGCAATCCAGCAATTACAGAAAGTGAGTAATGGCCATGGAGAGGAAGAGGTGCAAAGAAAATATCCATTAATTCAAGAAACAATAGTGCCCAGTGTCACACATTTCCTTCCAGGATTTTTACATTGGATTTTTCCCTCATAGCTGTACCAATAATGACGTACATTCAAATTTGTATCCAACTGTTCCCATACAATATGACAGATGATTTTTGGATCTAGTTGGCTGAATTATTTTTAAATGGAAGTGTGGAAGCCACCTGAATAAATAATACATTCCTAGTTTTAATCATCTATAAAAGATGGCGGCCCTAAAACAATAACAACAACAACAAAAAAAAGCCATTGTAGTAATGATTCAGCTGGCTTTTCGTAACTTTAGGGATGCAATTTCTTTTCCGAACCTCTCTCTCACTTTGCAACATTCCAAAGAGTAGTTATTTTTATAAGCACTGTTTATGCCTTAGTACAAAGCGTCTATTCTACGGTCGGCCAATAGCCGTCTCCAGGAACCTTTCCATGTTTACTCAGAGTAGTTACCAGGTATGGTCCAGGACCAACAGCTTTGTTGCATCCAGGCAGGGGGGCAGCAGCGGAACTTACAAATCATGAGTAGAATAAGCAGCCGTTGCCTTTGTTCTAAGGCAAGTTACTCTCAGTCAGGGCCCGGAGACAAGGCCCTGGTTAAATGAGCTTTGCAGAGGAAGCAGAATGGGAACCAGGGGTCTTGCTTCTCTTCGGAGCCAAGCTGCATGCCACAGTAAACGGAAGAGGGGACGGGGCGAGGGGGGTGCTAAGTGACTCTAGTTTTCGTGATGGTCCCTTTCATGCTGTTCTTTTGCCCAGTTTCCCGGTAAATATCATTAACTCCAAGAGGACAAGTGCTGCCCCTTCTACACAACTACAGAAGCCAGCCAGGCTGAGCTGGCGAAGTTAGGGTCCACCTTTAGGCTTTGGGCTAAAACACCGTAGGTTCACAGTTCTGGCTACAGCTGATCATTTTGAGAATGATGCTTAACAGTGATGCCCTGTCAGCATGGACGACAGGGAAGAGAAGGCAAGATGGCCAGAAGGTGCTAACTTGTTTTCAGCAGCAGTTCGTTATTACTACTCAGCCTCTCGACCCCAAAATCTCCAGCTTTCAGTGTACCTTCAGCCCAGCGCCTGGAGGCAAAGGTGCAACAGAGCCAGAGGTATCAGCCACCGCCTGGCACTTACAAAATGCTTGCAGGAGTGAAGAAGACGTGAGCAAAAGTTTTATTTAAAAACACAAAAACTATTTGATGTCCTGGAGTCCCTGGGACCGTAAATATCTATGACTGAATGAAACTTCTAGATGCTTGCAGTAAAATAGAAATAAAGTTTATGTCTCCCAACTGCGATCTCCAGCGGTGGGTTAGGAAATTCCTGTCCACGTGTCTGAAACACAACACATCTGAATCCCTCTGATTTTAGGATCAGAAAGGGCAGGATGAAGATACTCTCCAGCAGAGATGATCTGGGGGGCATTGGTTTTGGTTTTAAGGGGAGGAGCTGGGTTTTTTCGTGTTAGCCACTCAAGCTTTTTTTTTTTTTTTGCCACTCAAGCTTTTTAAAGAGCAGAGATCTTCTCATCCAGCAATAGTCTTCCTGGAAATTTAGCTTACGGAAATCACCTACAAGAAGGGAAAAGTTCTATGCGAGAAATTATTGACGACAGTGTTGTTCATATTGAAAAATAGAAAACAAGCTACATATCCACTAACCGGGGAGTGAGTAAGTAAAGACTGGCATAACCGGCTCAAAGAATAGTTAAGTAGCAACATGCAAAAGTGTTTACGATATGATACTAAGGGAAAAAGAGGATTTCAGAGCGTTTCCACGCAGGTGATGGAGCTGGAGAACCATCATTTTGCTACCACCGCATGCATTAGTGGACAGAAGGCCTGCCAGCAGAAGGCTGATAGGAACAGGAGGCTTACATGGTCTGAAATGAATTCCCCACACATTTCTTACTAACTGTAAAGGGGAAAACTAGCAACTTTGCACTGGAGAGCCTAGTGGACACCACCTAACCTAAGTCATCACAGTTAACACCCCACTAACAGGACAGGCTGGTGTCACGGGCTCTTTACACAACGCACTGGAAAGGGCACGTTATGTCTCTAGTTAATTCCTGCCGAGAATGCCCAGCCTCGACCAAACCGCAGGGAGACATCAGACAAATCCAAACTGAGGAAAGTTCTACCAAACGACTGGCTGCAACTCTGAAAAAGGTCAATGTCTTGAAAGACAAAAGAGGCCAAGGAACTATCCCAGAATAAGGGAGACTCCCGAGACGAGATAACTGAGTGACCCTGGACCGGAGAACAGACAGACAAGAAAGGGCACTACTGGGAAAACTGGTGAAGGTGAAATACGGACCGCAGATGAGAAAGCAGAGAGGCATCCATGTTAAATTTCTTCATTTTGATAAACGCCTTCATTCTTAGGAATTACACACTTAAGCATTTAGGGGTAAAAGGAGCATGATGTGTGCATCTTACTCTCAAATAATTCAGAAAAAAATATATACGCAGCTACAAAGAGAGAACGGAGTAGGAGAGGGTGAGGATGATAAAGCAAATCTGATGAAATGTCAACAGTTGGTGAATTGGGATGGAGGTAGACAGGAGCTCTTTGTGCTATTCTTGCAGCTTTTGTAAAGTTTGAAATTACTTCAGAATAAAGTTACAAAAAAGTCTATCTGTGCAATGATGACGACTGCGAGAATTGTATATTCTTGCCAAAAGATAAGGACATGTGGGGAAAATGAGAATATCTGATCTGCATGGGCTGGAAGGTGGGTGACAGTTTCTTCTCATTAAAAAAGAGTACTGGTGTCAATCATGTTGCTTGACACACAACAAAATTCAACGACAGCCAAAGAACTATGAGGGGAAAAGTAAGTATCCCATGGAAAGTGTAGGGGCTTCCAAAGATCATCCAGAGACCGAGACGTGTGGTTAAGTCACCCCTGGCGTTACCTGCTGCCCCGGGAGATGTATGTCATGGTGACTCTCACAGCGGGTTTTCTAGATCCCTAACTAACCTGCCTCCTTCTGGAGAAGACATACCTTCATCATGGCTTCGTTGACCAAGTTCTCACTGATGATGGTGGCAGTTCCCGAGCTGGAGAGAGCGACCTTGGTGGCTGCCGTGTTCATCGGCTTCACGGGATGAAGTCTAAAGAGAAGGGGGAAAGGACACTTAGCTGTTTCCTTAGACGTGTACGTCACGGCAGAACCGGAGGAACTGAGGGACTGCCTCTCTCAGACGTGGCCGCCAACGAGAGAGGTGACGGGGGAATGGGGGGGACACGCGCGCTCACACCTGCAGTCCCACACGTGCCAACGTTCCTTCAGAAAGGAAAGCAGTCAGCGCGAGGCAGCCACGCGCAAGCCAACAAGGCACCACTTCCGGCCACGTGTCCTGAGCTTCTCACAGGACCCTTGGCCTCGTTATCAACGTCAGGAGAACGTTAAAGATGGTCTCCTATTCTCAGAGGCAGCTGCAGCCTAGGACTCCACTGTGGGAGTCCCCGCAGAGCCCTCTGCGCGCGCCTCGAGAGGGAGGAAAGAGCTCAGAACAAACAGGCCAGCTTCCCATTGGGCGCTGCTTAAAGTAAGCTGTCTGCACTGCTGGGTTCTCCTGGTCAATCTCAGCTGGTTTCCGAGACTAGGAAATAAGATACGGTTCCCGGGGTTTCTCTGCAAGGAGAGCTCCAACTCAGACCATGCAGAACAATTCCGAATCTATCTCTGAGGACAGCTGCTACTCTGTTCTTGCTATAAACGCAGCTACAAACGCTGCTCCCGGCCCAGGACACAGCCCTTCCGGCAACACAGGTGGACGCACCGTCAGAACAGCTGTGCGGTGAGCAAGCCCTGGCGTCTGGAGACAAGAAGCAAAGGGGGCACGGCTTACACTCACGAGGACAGTCATCCCCCGGCTCTCACCTGTGCTTGGCCGACCCGCTTCCAGCGCTTGGCTGAGCCGAGACTGGCTGTGTGTCTGAGGGTGAGACCCAGGCCTGAAGAAGCGGCTTCCTCTTGCCAGAATTTTCCACTTTACCCGCGGAGCCCTCGACTGCTGCTTTTTTTTGAGATTCTGCTGTACTGGTGTGGTGGGTGTCAGAGTGTGCACAGGTGGGAAAAGAGCGTGTGGCAGGAAAGGGCTCAGAAAAGGGGGGGCCGGACACAAGGGAACCCAGGGCTGTGGCTGGAGGCTGGCCCGGCCTCCCATCTCCCACTGGTTCTGCCTCCCCGCTGTCACCGGGGCCCGGCGACTGTGGTTCCTGAACCGCCAAAGCTGTGATCTGCTCTGCAGAAGCGGGCGCGGGTGCTCTGGGCGCTGCCGGCCGGGGCTCGCGCAGGCCCCCTGCTGACCCGCCGGCCTCCCTGCTGGGCGCCCTCTCCCGCTCAGCAAGTGCAGGCCACGTGCTCGGGGAAGAAGCCCCTCCTCCCAGAGCTGCCACCGGGGCCACCCCTCTGTCATCTTCAAGCTGATCTCCCCTCTCGTCTTCCGAAGCGACTTCGGGGATGGAAGGCAGGGTCAAGTTCAGATGGGCCAGGGCTGGGGGCTTTGCCTCGCAGGAGGACTGAAGGCCATGCAGGGGGTCAGACAGCAGACCCTCGTTGTCACTGGCTTTGCTCTGGTTCTGCGCCATCCGGGTGTCATCTCCCTGACTCCTGAGACGGGGACCATCTCTCCCCGAGCTGGCGGCATGCGCGGGGCCCCCCAAGGAGCTCCCCTTGGAGGACAGGCTGGGAGGGCGAGCTGCCAGGGCAGCGGGCCAGGGTCCAGCCACAGCCGCGCCCTCCTGGGAGTGTCCCATGTCCCACGCATTTCCAGGGGCAGCCCCTTGTGGCGTCACCTCCTGGGGGTCACCTCTGTCCCCGCGGACCAGCACAGGGGCCTCCTCCCCCGCCTCTTCCCTAGAGAGCTGCTCGGAAAACAACACCTGCCCCTCGATTTCCTTTCTGCCCTCACAGGCATCTGGACCCATCTCTTCGTGTCTCTGCACCGCAGAGTCAAGTGGAGGCACCGACTCGCCCACGGGAACGGGGGGCACCGCTTCCTTAACTGCAGGACTCATCCCGCCACCCCCATCTGCATCCCCCACGGGAGACCTAGATTGACCCGCAGAGCCTGAGGCTCCCCGCCTCGGGGGCTTCCCGGCAGGGCTGCCCATCCCGCCTCCTCTGAGCGCAGTGGCGGATGTTACTTCTCGGGCCTCGACAGATGAAGGGATGGCACCTTGTTGCTTTCTGGGGGGAGACCCCAGAAGCTCTTCTTCTTCTCGCCCCACTTCAGGCTGCATCCGGAGAGACTGTCCTGGGTCATCAGCGCTGGTCTTCCCCACTGGAGAGTCTTCCATCCCTTTCCCCACTGGAATGGGTGTCTGTTTGGAAAGCGAGCCCACAGCACAAGGAACAGTACTTGGAACTTGTGTCAAACTCTCCTTTTCTAGCTCTGGTTCAAGGAGCGAAGGCGGTTCTTCAGGACCGGCCTCACCCACATCTGCGGGAGGCCAGTGTTCAATGGGAGTGGATGTGGAAATGGGGGCCGCTACAGGAGAGGAGAAAGAGGAGCCAGGAGGAGATTCAAAGGGCTGTGGCTCTGAATCATGCCCCAGTTTAGAAGCGACGGGTGTCTGACCAGAACTGGAAGGGAGAGCAGAGAACACGAGAGGAGAGCGAGTGGAAGGAGGGAGCCTGGGTGCGGGCTGAGCCTCTGGAGACACTTCCAGTCTGCAAAAAGGACAAAATAAAATCTGCAGGTCAGTTGCAGATGCAGCATGAGAGGCAAAAGACATGTAAAAATACAGTCTTTCCAAAGGCGAGAACTCTTTTTTATATTGGGGGCAGTACCTTGAGAAGTTAAAGAAGGAACACCAATACTTAATCCACAAAAGGCACAATTTTATCACCAAGTACATCTGCCACAGAAAGGACTGTTGCAATAGAAACAGAAAGATTCAGGTAGAGCAACAGTCTGCAGTCTCTTTTGGTGATAAAGAAAAAGCACCTAAAAAGTGCAAAGCCATAAAAGGTGCACCACAAAGCAAGAGGCAGATTTTGAAGAGGAATACTGTGTGTGTGTGTGTGTGTGTGCCTGTGAAATCAAAATAGGCAGAATCTCAAAAAAAAGTCTCTCCCACCCCCAGCGCACAGGAATATCGTCACTGTGAATGTGAGTCATGCTGAGAAGCAGGACACCCGGCTAGTGAGACAACGTGCAGAGGAAACACACAGAGAACCCTCCCAGTCACACTTGACAGTGGACCAAGGGTCTCTTGTGCCAGCAAACCCACACCAAAGTGCAAGGAGGAGAGATTACACCTGCCTCAAAGGGAACTCACAGGAAGAACCTACTAAACCCCGGTCTGCACGTACCACCACCGAAACCTGGTATTGCTCCCAGACCACGACACTCGGAATCTGATACAAAACCAGGGCATTCCGCTGTGCTCTGCTTATCTCACTGAGACGGACAGACCAGTTCTAGGTACTTTCGCCAGAAGCAAAAATGTGTGCAGAGAAAATGCTTGCGGCAAAGATGCCTGCCGGGAAAATGTCGGGCAAGGGGCAGACCACGCCTGCTGGCAGTGGCCCCGGGCTGGGGCACATCACTGCAGTCTCTGCAGGTGGGCCAGGCCAGTGGTAGGGACTGGCTAAAAACAATTTCTGCAGGGACCACTACGGACCAACAAGCAAGGTCTGCTCTAACATAGGCATGGCCGCTGGGCCCCGGGGAGGGGCCGAGACTCACCGGGGTTTCACGGCTCTGGTCTGGGGAGCCCTGGGTGAGGGAACAGGTGGCGCTGGTGCAGCCTTGGGCTCTGGGTCAGCTTCTGGTTCTGGGATCTGCACGTCTTCAAAGGGGTTCGGGGCTCTGCCCCGTCCGGAGACAATGGCCGCAGTCTCCTCGTCCGATCTCTTCACAGGGTCGTCGACAGGCCCCGGCTGGTCCTCACTGGCTCTGACCGCCACGGGCGTGCCTTCCCTCTCCTTCCCGGGGGCGGCCGGCGGGCTTTCGCCTTCACTGCCCTTGGCCGTGTCCTTCTTCCCGGTCACCAGGGAGAGCAGAGAGGACTTCTTGTTCTCCTGTTTCTTGCTCTCTTTGGTTTCCTTTGCAGCCTCCAAGGTCGCCAGAGCCGCGTTCTCCCGAAGGTCCCCGCTGACCAGCAGCTGGTAGGATGGCAGGGACATGGACTTGAGAGAGTCCTTTGTGGAAGACTCGGAAGGCACTGCACCTCCTTCCCCAGGCTCCTTCAAAGGTCGAGAGGCCAGGTTTTCTGTAGATGAGAACAAATGCTTCTTCCTGAGGCCCTGGGGGGATGGCGAGGAGGCCGGGGAGCTGCCCTTGGTCTCGCTCTTGGCTTCGGGCTGCTCCACATAGACGTGGTTCCCGTTGATACAAACATTCGAGCGGGAAAGGATGTCATTCTTAGACCGAAGGCCTCCCAGGAAGGAGAGTCCTTCCTTCTTGGGGGGGTTGAAGTAGATCTGGTTCAGCTGCTTAGGATCCACACTTGCCGTTCCCTTGTGAGACAAGACTGTGGGAGAAGAACCAAGAACCAAGGGAGTGAGAAGCTAAGGGAATGGTTCGCAACACGAGGGGGGGGGCGGGGCATGGCTTTTGTCCTCACGCATCTGAGTGCATTTTTGGTTGTCACAGCTGGGTGGGGTGTGCTACCCGCATCTAGCAGGTGGAGGCCAGGATGCTGCTAAAGCTCCTACAAGTACAGGGAGGCTCCCACAACAAACCATTATCCTCCCAAACTGTCAATGGTGCTGAGGTTGAGAAGCCATGCATGGAAGCAAGGAAAAGGGCAGTGCTCTTGGTAGAGGTGCAGAATCTGGCCAATAATAGGGATCTGGTCACTGAGACTGAATTTCAAAATATCCAGTTAATTCAGAGTTAATGGAACTGGATTCCTTGGCTTTCATTAGGAATGTATTCCATGAGAGCTCAGTATAAGTACCCAACGAATTAATGAAATATCAGAATTGCTGTAAGTTTCCATGGTTTTATCCTTAATTAAAAAAAGAAACTCGGGGCTTCCCTGGTGGCGCGGTGGTTGAGAGTCCGCCTGCCGAAGCAGGGGACACGGGTTCGTGCCCCGGTCCGGGAAGATCCCACATGCCGCGGAGCGGCTGGGCCCGTGAGCCATGGCCGCTGAGCCTGCGCGTCCGGAGCCTGTGCTCCGCAACGGGAGAGGCCACAGCAGTGAGAGGCCCACATACCACAAAAATAAAAATAAAAAATAAACTGTGCATGCATTCATTCTGTTAGCCCCAAAAGCTTGTACTAATGCACATCAGTTACAGAGTCAGGTGTTATGGAAAAGGCATTCGCACATTCCTAGAAACCAGAGGGCTTAGAAATAGAGAAGGCTTCCTAACCAAGGTTACCCCTCATCATCACCACCACTACCGTGACCACCATGAGCAGCTACAGCGCCAGCACCACCAGTAAAAGCAGCATCACCACCACCCCCGCCATCCCCTCCACCAGCATCACCATCACTGCAAGAACTGAGGAGCTGAATTAAAATCTTTCTCCTAAGATTTGTTTGTTTCTTCTCTCCCAAAGCAAAGTAGGCTCAGCTGGGGGAGAAGGGCCAAGTAAGGAGGAGGAGAAGGAAACTCACCGTCCGAGGCAGAGGAGGACTTGTCCTCGCCATTGTCCTCATCCTCCCACTGGGACTGAAAGTCTCCAGGACGAAGCAGCACTTTGCCTGACTTTGCAGTCGGCAGGACGGACATGGACTGGGAAAGCGGTGCTCTCTGCAGGTTGGACCTGGAAAACAAGGTCCTCAGCTTTGACTTCTTCTTCTTGTCTTTCGAAGGAGACTCGTCATCGCTGTCAGCCGAGGGCGTCACGCTGGGGATGATGGCTGACACGGTATCTGACGCGCTGTCCTTATTCTTCCCCTTGATCTTGTCCTTCAGTTTCCCGAAGGGATTCCGAGACTTGTCTTTCACGGAAAGGTCAAACATGCTAGCGGTCATGTTGTTTCTCATAAACTGGATGTCAACCTCAATTTCTCCTCGTTCTTTATTCTTCTTCCCCGGTTTGGATTTCAAGGTACACCACCTACGAGGAGAAAGGCTGAGAGGTTACCTTTGAATGGAAGCACCTCAAACGATGTTCACAGTCCGCGTTACCTGGCCTCTCCTCTCTGCTATTACCAGCCTCGTACACAAACCCTGTGTTCTCTTCTTTGGGGAGTGAGGGGTGCAGTGGGGGAGGGCAGAACTTGAAGTTTTATTTCTGAGAAGACACCCTCTAGGCAAAGATAGGATCTGATCCTGTACTTAGTGTAAGGTCACCTAAAATCTTGATTCGGTAAAGAGCTATTTCTAAGAATAAAATAAACATTCCATCAAATCACTTCCTGTGACTGGTTTTTTCCTTCAACGGGGTAAAAATGCAAAGATCATATACAAACAGTTACGTAGGTAGAGTGCAAATTTTCAAGAGAAAAGCAAGGGTTTGTAGAATAGTCCCTGGCAGGGAGTAATGGAAACTATAAGACAGAGTAAAAGAGATTTGTTAAAGAAAAAAAAAAAAGAGCGAAATAAGGCAGTCACAAAGTGACAAATATTGTATGATTCCACTGACGTGAGGCCCTTAGAACAGCCAAGTTCAGAGACAGAAAGGAGAATGGTGGTCGCCAGGGGCTGGGGGGGACCTGGGAGTGTCAGTTGGGAGAATAAAAGTTTTGGAGTTGGGCGGTGATGATGGTTGCATAAAAATGTGAAAGCACTTAATGCCACAGAACTGTGCGCTTAAAAATGGTTAAAATGGTCACCGTTCTTATATGTATTTTACCACGATGAGAAAGAAAGAGAAACTGAGAGGAGGCATTCATCCCCAGCTTAATAATCAGAAAAAGGAATATTTCAAGCATGATTCAAGAATTTCACTTGGTCATTTGCAAACTACTTCACGATATGGCAAATGATATTATATCAGCCCAACTCCATTGAAAGACGAACTTCAGAGAAAGTAAACCTCCCCTCGGCATTTTCCATCGGGTGAACCGCAAGAATGTGAGCCCGGTGAGTGGTGCGGGCTCCGCAGAACAAACAACTCCAAATACAGGGCTGACCCACAGCTGCCCCCGGGGTCACCCTCACATGCCGAGAACCACACTCTGATGTTCTTTTCGGTGACCTATTTAAGAGCTGAGGGCTGTGGACTTTAAGGAAATGATGGTTTTGCCCAAATAAACACAATTTCCTCTTTCACCTTCAGCCTGTCCTGCTCCCAGGGCAGATCGTGCCCCCCGCTACTTTAGCTCATTCTACACTTAAAGGGGCAGAGGGATGCAGAAACACACTTAGAAACGTCTTCCTCTAGGTCTCACGAGAATGACATGAAGTGGACAGCATACCCACTTTACAGATAAGGAAATTGAGGCTCACAAGTTAGGTAACTGGTACAAGGCCTTGCAACTGCTAAAAGGCACAGTCAGGACTCTGAACCAGCTCTACAATTTCCCCAAAGCTTTCCCTTACACCAAGATTCCAGGTTGGCACTCCCTCTGAACTCATCTTTGCTGAGCCGTCTTTTACAACACATAGAAAAGAGGGCTGAAATTTAAATTCTTTTTGAGGAAGGCTTAAGCTTCCAATTTAAATGTCCTGAGATGAAAGAAGAGAAAGGCGAAAGCTCCCATAGCTGGCATCAACCATAAATCATAGGGCTGCACGTAAAGTTCAGATACAACGTCATCGAGAAGGACTTACACTGGATTAACAAAATACAGCCAAGATCTGGGAAAATGACATGAGCTACGATTTTGGACCTTTAGGAGAAATCTTTTATGATTTTTAAAACTACAGTCCACAGCTGGAGCAGGAGGAAGACGCAAGGTCTTTACAGACAGCCTCACCCTGCCAGCCGAGTGTCTTCCCAACACATTTTCCATGGCAGGCTGGGAACAGTTTGCATATCTGTCATTTAGACGTTGAGAGGATTATTAGTATCTTTCTCTTCTGACAGTCATGTGCTAAATGGTAGCCTTGGTGATGAGGGGTGGTTAGCTTTTGTAAATACCAAGGGTAGGCACCTGGGGAAGTTGCTGAGAGCTGAGTGTGGAGGCACAGATGACCACACCAGCCACAAGCAGAGAGCCTCATCTCTCCACCCAGGGCCTTCTCCCAGCTCTTCCACCTCTCTATTCACCCTCCCAGGGGACGCAAGGGCTCCCGACCTCCAAAGAATACCACTTGCCAGCTCCCTGAACGGGGCCGCCTTCCCCAAAGTATCAGTGCCGAAGTCTGTTTATTTTGAGCAAAGCTGCAACCAACTCTAGGATCCTCCCTGAGGGCCTATTATCACCTGATGCTCAGGTTCAGTCCCTGGGCACTAGAGTGGGATTTGTTTTGGAAACTTCTAACACCACTAGGAGGTATGAACAGGCACTTCAACTGTTCCTGTCACTTATTTTCACACGCAAGCCTAAAACCAAACACCAGGTAGCCAAGAACAGCCACAGGGCTATTTAAGGACATGAAAAGCAGACTGAATCGTGGGCAGGTAAGTAACCCCTGTGAGTCTGCTGGATCTATTAAAGCTGGAAAGGAAGACAGGAATTCTTCTAGCAATATTATCCTGATCATTAAATTCACACAGCTTAAGCAAGGGATCTTTTTTTTTTTTCGGTACGCAGGCCTCTCACTGTTGTGGCCTCTCCCGTTGCGGAGCACAGGCTCCGGACGCGCAGGCTCAGCGGCCATGGCTCACGGGCCCAGCCACTCCGCGGCATGTGGGATCTTCCTGGACCGGGGCATGAACCCGTGTCCCCTGCATCGGCAGGTGGACTCTCAACCACTGCGCCAACAGGGAATCCCTAAGCAAGGGATCTTTGACACAAGTATAATCTGATAGTTCATGAAAGCAATGATCCATAAATGTCTCACCCTAAGAAATTCCAAAGCAGGACATATTTGTGGGTTCCAACATTTAAGCATTGGTTCAATTTATCAGTGTTTCTGTCCGTTTGATTTTCAGTGCACTTAATTCCAGCACCTCACAGAAGTAGTTCGTATATAATCAGGTCCCAGCAGGGCCACACAGCATGCGACAGCAGGGTGGCTGTGTCCCAGCACAACCATTCACGAAGGCCCAGAAAGCTTGAATTATCTCAGAAATCAGGGCTGGGTTTTCCCAGTACAAAGGGCAGGGTACAGAGAGAAAGCCATAATCCCAGTGCAGAAAGTTTATTTTTAGGCCCATATTCTAAAAAATCCTGCAACCTATCAAAAAAATGAAAAATAAAAGGATCCCTTCTATAAGCAAATAGTCATTTTTACTTATAATTAAAAGTTAGTTCTTCCAAAATTAAAAGGATCTCTGAAAACACAGAAAGTGACAAGAAATGTATATAAACTGTATTTTAAAGTAAAAACACGCATAGGATAACAATTCAAATCATACAAAATGGTACAGAATGAAAACTTTAATCTCCATGCCCCTCAGTCAAGTGAGGATCTTGGAAATGAACATACAAGCAAAAATCATATTATCCAGACAGGCTGCCCTACTGTTTGGGAGTTTTTTGGTTTGGGGTTTTCTTGGTCAAACACAAGACAAGGCAACAGCTAAAAATATAGAAAAATTCATTTAAGTCTTCTACACTTTCAGAAAGATGCCTTATTAAGAGCAGCAAGGGAAAGAATGAATAAAAGTAAAAAAGCATGAACTGGGTACAGGAAGGAAAATATACAGTATGCAGGACACAGGGTCTGCTTCCCGAGTCGCCGGGCTGGGGACCTAGTGTCTGGACCCGCATTGTCAAATCTCCTGGGCTTTTTATTTATTTCTTTTTAATACATTTATTTTATTTATTTATTTATTTCTGGCTGTGTTGGGTCTTCGTTGCTGTGCACAGGCTTTCTCTAGTTGCGGCGAGCGGGGGCTTCTCTTCGTTGCGGTGCACAGGCTTCTTATTGCGGTGGCTTCTCTTGTTGCGGAGCACGGGCTCTAGGCGCACAGGCTTCAGTAGTTATGGCATGTGGGCTCAGTAATTGAGGCGCACAGGCTTAATTGCTCCGTGGCATGTGAGATCTTCCCAGACCGGGGCTCAAACCTGTGTCCCCTGCATCAGCAGGCAGATTCTTAACCACTGCGCCACCAGGGAAGTCCTCCTGGGCTTTTTAAACACTCATTTTGAGAACAGCTAAAACCACCCAACCATGTCCAATTCTCAGGGCTGGTTTGCCTCAGAACGTAGGTTTCTCAATACAAGGAAAGCTGGTCCCAGGGGGCCTTCTATCGGAATGTGGGAGAGCGGGGGCGGTGTGGTTCCTGCTCTTGGGAAATGAAAGGTCTCACAGTGCATCCCTGCAGACATGCGGGATTACACTTGTAAAGGACTGACTGGTACGCCTCAAAAATAACCTGTCTGCAGCTGAAGCAAACATGTTTTTCCTTTAAAACATTCCAGAGGGGTAGATACAGACAGAAAAAATGATGGCTTCAAAGATTCAAGACACAGAGAAACGATGGCTTCAAAGATTCGGTTCAGTTCATGTTTTTGCACGGCAGGCGCTGGAAATACAAAACGAAGAGGCCAGATTCCTCGCTGAAAAGCTTAGCCACCAGTAGAGAGCTGGCTCACCAAACATCACAAGGCGTTTGTTACACTGAAACAACTGCTGCCTTTTCTTTCTGACTATGAAGTGTGAGAAAATAATTAGACGTGAAAAGAAATTCCTGCTAAAACAAGGACTCGCACACAAAGAAGGTCCTCAGCTAACTGAAATCCCAAGGGGCTATAAGAACCACCTACTTAGGGACTCGGCAAAATGAATTAAGACTGCACCCTCCCATTAGACACAGGAGGCTCCAGGAAAGGCAAGGCAAAGGAAGACCACCAGCTCCACAAGTCACTTCATTTTAATGGGTAAGCGTTAATTTCAAGGGGTCCTTGTCTATGGGTCTGATGTGGACTCCAGGGTCAATGGTGGACCGCCTACTTCCCTTCCTGCACAAAAACTCAACCATGAGTTATAGCATGAATCATCCCCCATGGTAACTAAACTTCATGACACAGGGGAGTTTGGCCTCAAGGGAGGAAAGAAGCAGGAAGAACAGAATAGCACCTGAGTCTAACATTTGAGATGGAGGACGCACTTGATCTTTCTTAGAGAAATTTTAAGAAGCAGTTTATTCACCGTCTTTCCCAGGGAATAAAAATAAATAATAAAAATCACGTGAGGGTAGCAGAGGAGGACATCTAAAAGGGGTTCTGAAAAGGACTGATTCCACATGGGTAAAGTGTCCAGACTTTTCTCTTGGTAGCCTAGAGGCAATGCACAGCAAACAGGGACAGAGATGTTTATGACCTATAAAAGGTTTGTATGTATATCCTCCAGAAGCTAAGTAGTTTAACAGGTTTTGTCATTGACCAAGATAGCTAGTCCTAACTACCTAACTATGAATACAGAATCACCGACCAGCCAGCCTTGCCCCCCAAGGTGGACCTTCCCCTCTGCCCATCATCAACTTCCTGGCGGTAAATCATGAGGGTTGCAAATGGCTCCTTTTTTACCCTAATCCCTAAAACAGCCATTCTGGCAGCACTGAAAAGCTATCTGTAGTCACCAAATTCAATCCTAAAAAGCCAGTAAATGACATGGCAAAGGAGAGATCACAGAAAAAGCAGGTTGAAAACGCTTTTGATCTTCCTATACTATTTGCTCTACAGAAATTCCCTTAGAAAGTAACTAAAACAGGTTATAGAAAAATTTTTTTAATATTTTTTTAAAATTGACTTTCTCTCATGCTAATTCAAACATTCCCTTTTGCTGTATTTTCTTGAAGTCTTTTTCCCCGCATAGTTCTATGATTACTAGCTGAGAGGCTTCAGACAAGTTACTTAACTTGTCTGTGGAACAGGGTTAAAAGCACCTACCTCATAAGGATGTAATGAAGATTAAATGGCTTAATATACGTAAAGAGCTTAGAACAGTGCCTGGCACTTACACTCAGTAAGTGTTCGCTATGACTATGACTTGGTAGTAACCAGAGTACACGTGCAATTCTATTTGCAGCGTGTTTTTAAAGATAATTGTCTTACAGTCTCCATACCCACCATTTTTAACGGTTGTATGATGTTCTGTGAAGTGCATTTATACCATCGTTCACCCATGGTTCTCAAATGGGAATTTAAGACATCAACAGTTCTGACTGACTGTATTCCTAAGGATCCAATCTTAAGCCATCAAACACAGATAACAATGATTTGCATTTGAAGGGAACGGGAAAAGACTCAATTATAAAATTAGTTTGTGGAACTTCCCTGGTGGCACAGTGGTTAAGAATCCGCCTGCCAATGCAGGGGACACAGGTTTGAGCCCTGGTCCGGGAAGATTCCACATGCCGCGGAGCAACTAAGCCCGTGTGCCACAACTACTGAGCCTGCACTCTAGCGCCTGTGAGCCACAACTACTGAGCCTGCACGGCTAGAGCCCGTGCTCTGCAACAAGAGAAGCCACTGCAATGAGAGGCCCACGCACCACATCGAAGAGTAGCCCCCGCTCACCGCAACTAGAGAAAAAGCCCGCATGCAGCGACGAAGACCCAACACAGCCAAAAATAAATAATTTTTAAAAATTGTTTGTATGACACAATTTCCAAAATTAAAAAGTACATACAATTTTTTTAAATACCACGATTGGTGAATAATTTCTATAACTTATCCTGAGATTTAATGATCCTCAGAACTCTGCAGGATTTCTAAGTAGGTGGGAGAGACAAGAAACAGAGGCCCCCAAACTATTTCAGACATATGCCAAGATGGCATAACTGACTGCAGTATAAGGATCAAGACATATTTTCTAAGTTGAAAGCAATACCAAACTCCTTGTAGGTAAAGACTAAAGGAAAAACCAAGCACCAGTGTTTTAAGATTCTCTAAGAATTAGAAAAATTAACACATTTATAAACATGTAAGTCTACCACTCCTGCCATCATCTAGTTACCAAGTTTTTACTTGACCATATCTCAAAAAGCCACAAATGTTAATATTCTAACATCAGATCAGGTATCTCGCCTCTTGCCCAAAAGTAAATGCCACTGATGTAGTCTACGTGATCTGCCAAAGAACAGTCTCTGTGGGGTCTCTTTAAGGATGAGGAAAGAAAATGTGATGGTTTGGTTCACCACCTCTCGGCCAGGACAAAAAAAAAACAACTTCAGCATGACAGACATCAAAGTACATTCAGTCCACTCTACCCCACAGGCAGACTCACACTCCCTTCTGTGGGAGCTCCCAGCAGGGAAGCACAGCATCTGGTTTATCTGGTAATCAGGTAAGTCCCAAGGAGAAGGAAAAAAACCCCATACCAAAAGCATTTCAAAATCCTGTTCTCATGACAAATGATCAGTAAAAACGAAAAGTTCCATTAGCGTAAATGGAAACCCCACAGGACTGGTGCTGTAGGTGGTGACACTCTTGAAGAAATAACTCGGGGCCCGCCTGCCACTGGTGCCCCTCACACAGGACAGCTGTTATTCAGGATCACAAGAGGCCTTTTCAGACCAGGCTTTCTGGAAGCCTTGGCTGTTCTCCCTCAGTTAGCCATGTCCTTTTTAATAAACAAGAATTTTAAAAGTGAAGTGTGCAGCGGTCACACCTCTAGAAAGGGTTTTTCTGGGATTTCCTATAAATGCCTTCCCTCTGCTCCACTCAGAGGCCAGCATTCAGGAAAAGACACTTAATTACAGCTGCCTTTTTTCTCCCTACAGGCACATTCCTAAATGTGTCCCTCAGGGACACCCTGGAGACGAAAGCCCTTGATTTTTCTCTAACAGATCATCCCCAGACCTGTCCCAGCAGGAAAGGAATTTCTCGTCTCATTAGTGGCTAAAAGCGGCTCCTTTACCAAGGGCACCGTAAGCCCCAAGCTGCAGGTGACCTGCTTCTCCAGTGTTGAGCAGGGGTGCTGACGAGCAAGCCAGACAGCACACTGGGAAACGGAGAGAAGCGGGGCTTTGACCTCATACCGAGGCCACCCCTAGTCTTTAATCCACTGGGCTAAATGTAAGATTAAACACTTCTCCACGTCCACACGGGCAAACGACCGCCTGCCCTGTGTCTACAGGGACCGCACTCAAAGACATCTGCGCAACTAGGCTGGGTCACACAGCAAACAACGAGATGGAAGTGGTCCCCGGCCAAGGGGAAAGCAGAGGAACTGGCCTGGTCTCCTGCTGAGCCAGCTGCGGCATGAGATCTGGCCCAGGACCCCTTAAGGGGAGCACAACCCCCTCACCAAGCTTTTTCCACACAGTGGATGTTGGCTTTCTTCAAAGGCCATACACGTGTCTGGGTGTTAATTGTGTTGGAATTCAAAGGGCCGGAGGGCGACTTCCCTGATGGTCGTGTGGTTAAGAGTGCATGCCTCCAATGCAGGGGGGTGAGGGTTTGATCCCTGGTCAAGGAACTAAGATCCTGCACAGCGTGGCCAAAAACACACACAAAAAAAAAACCCCAAAGACCCTGAGGCTTAGAGATCCGCACCAGGCCCAGGACCAAAGGCCACCCAGGGCATGGCTCTGAGATGAAGAGAAGGTCTTAAATGCCCTTCTATTGCTCCCACGTTTGGGCAAGGGCATCTTAATCCTCTGGAGCTAGGCCAGAGTGAGCGTCCCTCCAAAAGTATAGGGTGAGAAGCACAGCTTTCTCGGACGTATGGCAATTAAAATTGGAGCGGCCAAATGGATACCTAAGATTATCGTCCAGGGAGAGGGAGAGTGATGTCAGCAAGTGCACGTTGGAGTTGATGACCGTTTAATAAGCACGTGTACTGTTAATGTAATCATAACATTTTTTAGTTAATAACTACAATTAAAATGACAGAGATACTATTTAGAAAAGCCTTCCTCTGATGGTAGTTGTGGAAATACAACAGAAGTCTTTGTAACCGAAAGGAAGTTAAGCAAAACAAGGCTCTTTTGTGCGCTCACCTTCCCTGATGTGAGAAACCTTTACATGGTTGACTGACTTGCCTCCAGAGGCGTAGTTTTCATTTGCAGGTTTATTTTCCCTCGTGTTATTTATTATTTTTCCTTTTCTTAGTCCTGTAGTCCTCGCAGAAGTGACTCTACCAGCGTGTTGGGGCAACCAGAGAGGTCACATCGGGTTATTACAAAACAAAGGCTTGGCCTGTGTTGAAACTGTAAACACTTGAAGACATACATATACACACCCTGGTTTCAATGGTGTTTCCTGCTCATTCACTCAGCACACAGGTATCACTGCTGGTGTTGTCTTTGTAATGGTGACCTCACTCTTGTGTCACGGTGACTGCCAGGGAAAGAAATCTGCCACCGTTTCCTGGTTCATTTTCAACAGCAGGTTCTCCTTATTCTGTTTGTTCATTCTTATCACTTCCTCTCACTCACCCACCCATACCCAATCCATCACCAGTCAGGCCAACTGAACCTCCGGAATACTTCTGAAATCCACCTACCTCTGTCCGTGACCATGCCTGTCACCCAAGTCCAAGCACCATAATTGGTTGCCTAGATTCCTGCCAGAGCCTCCCACTTCACCTGTCTGATTCCAGGCTAGGCCTGCTCCAAATCTGCTCTCCACCCAACAGCCACAGTGATCTTTCACGAACTGCATCACATCACCCCTCTGCTTTCAACACTCAGTGGCTTCCACTGCTCTTCAACGAAGCCCTGCCTTCCTCTTCAGCCTCAATGGATGCAACCTCTCCAGCTTCCCAGGCATTCCTGCCTCAGGGCCTTTGCACAGGCTGCTCCCCCTTCCTCTACCTTTCCCTGGGAAAATTCCTCTTTATCCTTCAGGTCTCTGCCTCAGAGAGGCTACCTGCAATCTCCTGTTCTTTTCTCTTATGACACCCTGTTCTCTTCCTCCACTGCACTCACCCCAATACAGGATTGTTCATTTATGTGTTCATTTGTTTACTGGCTATCTCCCCCACAAGGCTCTCAGCTCTCTGAAAGCGGGGATCATGTGTGTTTTGTTCATCACTGTTTACAATGTATACCAAGTGCCTCACACATAGTAGGCATCAAAAAATAATTACTAAAAGTATGGATGAACATTAAAAACAAGGGGGAAAAAGGCAGTTAGAACTTTCCCCATGCTAACTGTCTTCTAAATGAAATCGTCATCAAATCATATCACGAAAAACAGGAGGGAACATCTTTCACATCGATGGAACTGTGACCTTGAGCCACCCTCCCCCTTCTTAGTCACTCCGTTCCCCTGCTGTGAACAGGTTGGGGTTATTTATCCCAGGACCCACAGATCCCCGTCCTGGACGTGAGCTATCAGGTTCCTACACTGGGTGGGAGGGTTTCCAGTAACGCCCAATGTCATCTTTAGGGGGAATCCCAAGAAAAGAAAAACTTAAGCAGTAACAGCATTGCTCGAATTTTCTAGTCTGTTACAAAAAGCCGAAATGTGCTTAGGAAACCCAGAGGTATAAGTGCAAACACTGACGGCTCAGATTTGTGAATTCGAGACCTCTGTGCTCATCTGTCACCTCTATGCCTCCACCTCTCCCAGAAAAACAACTGTCTAGCCCTCCTTAATCACTTGAATTTCCTTTGACAGCTTGTCACTCTTTCTTACTATACTTACAGTTCTTCAAAATGTCTAACCTTTATCAGTATCCAGATCTTTTCACATGCAACCAAATTTCCTCTTGAATCTTCAAGAAATATGAGAAAATGACCCTCCATCAGTCTCTCTTCATATCTGGAAGGCTATCACAGTATCAAGTTTCATCCTGTTTACTTACACAATGGCCTTCCAGGCACCAGCCTGAATATTTATTTTAATCTGTCTTTAAGAGATTATTTCCCCCATTTTTATAGCTCTTAGTATCCTAAAAAGATGTTTTGGGGCTTCCCTGGTGGCGCAGTGGTTGAGAGTCCGCCTGCCGATGCAGGGGACACGGGTTCGTGCCCCGATCCGGGAAGGTCCCACATGCCACGGAGCAGCTGGGCCCGTGAGCCATGGCCGCTGAGCCTGCGCGTCCGGAGCCTGTGCTCCGCAACGGGAGAGGCCACAACAGTGAGAGGCCCGCGTACCGCAAAAAAAAAAAAAAAAAAAGTTTTGTTTTGTTTTGTTTTGTTTTGTTTTGTTTTCAGTCTAGGACCCCAAACTACATGAGACCGGACAGCAGAGAAATCCACATGCTAGTCACCTGATTCTGCCTCCTCTCAGATTCACGTCTGTTTTATGATCACGGGACTTAACTGATTCCCATTTAACCGGGGCCCAGCTGAGACCCCAGATAAGTATGCACGAGTCGGCCCTCTGTATCCACAGGTTCCACATGTTGGATTCAACCAACCTCAGATCAAAAATATTCGAAAAAAAAACATTCCAGAAAGTTCCCAAAAGCAAAACTTGGATTCATGCACTGGCAACTATTTATATAGCATTTACATTGTATTTACAACTATTTACATGGCATTTATATCGCATTAGGTATTATAACTAAGCTAGAGATTATTTAAAGTATACAGGAGGATGTGCAGAGGTTATATGCAAATATTAAGCCGTTTTATATAAGGGACTTCAGCATTCGCAGATTTTGTTATCCCGGGGGTGGGGGGGGTGGAGGTCCTGGAACCAATCACCCTCGGATATGAGGGACAGTTGTATAAGTGCAAAATCAATTCATTTCCATTTTTTCTTAACTAAAGGGGCCAAACACTCTTCCCTGTTAAACGGATCCTATCTATATGTCAGCCTCTGTTTAGTGCTTTAAAGATATGTATCATCACACTAAATTTGAGGTCTGCAAAATCTGAGTCATTACAAAAAGCATATTCTCTTGACTCCAGATATATGATACATGGGGGCTTATTAAGAGAACAAATGAAAATATCAGCACAGTTAGCTCTTAATGCCTTGAGTTTTAGCTTCTGGACCCATGGGGGAAAAAAATCATACTCTAGAGGAGCAACTGTTCTCTGTAGAGATGAACACACATGCACACATTAACACACACATACAAAACTGCAGACCAAGATTTGAGCTTTTGTTTTGGTTTTGGTTTTAATGTCTAAGGTGGAGTCAAACCATTAATAGCTAGTTCAAATGATCTTCCTAGCCCAACCAGTTTCTTTCCGTTGAATTCCCACCTCTCAGTGTATATCTCATGCTCCAAATCACAGCTACCTTGGGCACCCAAGTGATGTACCAGGACATCAGACAGGCTTAGTTTAACTGGGTTTCCCCAGCACCTTGGAAAGTCCCAGTAAGTGACAGGTGGAAAGCTTGCAATTTCACCTACTTCTAGCAGAACAAAGAAGGCTTCCTTTGCAGTTATTAAAAATCTATCAACTAAAAAAAAAAAAATCTATCAACTAAGTACCATTTTCCTATAAGCTGATATTCTAAGTGGTCACAAGCTCATATGATAGAGACAGGAGTAATCATCTAAGTTTAGAATTACATCAGAGAGGATGAGAAAAATGGAGAGGCGGAGACTGTACCCTTCCTGAAACAGGGAACTTGAGGAGGTTTTCATTCCTCCCAAAGCAGTAACAGAACCTTTTGAATCTATACACGGGGCTCCATTAATCCAGCAACCTGGAAACATCTTATAAACATCAATTAAGTCTGGCCACAAGCTCCATTTATACATAGGGCAACTTGGATGTTTAGAGACCGAGCAGCCTAAAGCCCAGCAATGAGGGCGAGAGTGGGCACCAGACCCAGGAATCTGGAATCCCCATCTCTGGCAGGAAGATGCTATCTATCTTTCAAGGGAATAAAAGGTTCACAGAAGAAACAGATGGCAGAGACAGACGATAATATCCACACATCTCGGGATGGGACAAGACAAAGGACGGCCAATGGTGCCTAGTTGAAGCTGGAAAGGAAGCCAACCCCAGGCCCCAAATGTCATTTAGTCAAATGGAAAATTAGCATTGCTTCAGCCCCAGCTCAGCAAAGACGCTGCTGCTCACCTTATGGCTTGTAAGTTGATGCCACAAAGATACCCCATCCATCCTCACCTCAAGGCTCTCTCTTTTTATCTGATTTGAGTTCAGAAATGCCTGTTCATCTTTGGCCAGATAAGAGGAGCAGGTATTACAGTTGCAAGCACCCTACAGAAAGGGGAGTCTGGTAACTTCAAATCCTCTGGCTCTTCCTGTCTCCTTCACAAGGGAAAGCTGAAATACCGTTTATATCTAAAACACACAATATGAATCAGAGTGCTTCGTAAACCACAGGAGTTAGGTGATAACATGACTGCCTTGCATATTTAAGGTCCAGCAAAGTAACCAATTAAGCTAAGCGAGGCTAGTTGTTGGTACACTAGATGAGCATAATCAAATGTTCCCTTCCAAACACCTGCGAAAGAGAACAAATAAATCGGTAACACTTTGGAGTGCACAGGGTTTCGCCCTGCTTTCCCTGCGGGACTCTGATACCCTAAAAGAGAAGTCTTGGGGGCGGGGGGGGGGGTTGCGGTGGCTACAGGTGAGCAGCCATCCCCTCCCCACTACCCAGTAGGACCAGAGAACTTGACAAACTCCGGACAGAAACAATGCTTACTTTTCAGTTCAGCTCGGCCAAGGGCAGGCCCTGGCTCCAGCCATCAATGGGAAATCCTTACTCCTTTGGGGCCCGGGGCAAACACAGTATTTTTCGGTCTGAAAGTGAAGACCAAACTGTTCTAGCATTCTTGAGGGAGGGGCGGAGAGGAGGGCGGGGCAAATTCTCTTGACCAACCCCTTCGGCGGCTGTGAGGTCGGGTTGGGAGATAGCCCTCCCCAGGCAGCCCGCATTCCCCGTTCCCCAGTCCCCACCGCACTGTAACGCCCCAGCTCAGCCCCTGGGCGAGCCTCTAGGGCCCTAGTGTCAGTGGCTTTCACTGCTCCAGTGGGTCCTCCCTGCGCCCTGGCCCAGCCATTCTCAGCTCAGTGTCCAGTACAATCAAATACCCAGGAGGTTTTCCACGGAGGCTAATGCGTACATCAAATATACACGCTACTCAACTAAATAAGAGTAATTCGTCAGCCCACAGGTAGTTTCGATTCATCAAAAATTCATTAAGTGATTACTAAGTTCCAGACGCCGAGCGCCGTCCTGCAGATTCAAAAACGCTCCAGGTACCCGAAGCCACACACTTGGGAGAGCCCAAGAAGGTGAAGCTAGGTGAGAATACTAGTACGGGCCGAGGGGATCCCTCTAGAAAGGCCTCGCTCCGTTCGTCCCCTCCGTGGGGACACACTCAAAAGGGTCTCGGCGCCCAGACCACGCGTCCTCGCCCCCGGCCCGCACTCACTGGGTCTTCCTGTGGCCGTGGTCCCGGTGCAGCTCCCGCAGGTCCACCTCGGCGCGGCCCAGGAACTTGTCGAGGCCGAGCAGCGCGCGGTGCAGCACGGTGAGCTGCAGGGTGGCGGCGGCGGCGGGCGCTGCCTCAGCCGACAGCAGCGGCGGTAGCTCAAAGGTGGCCTCCTCCCGCCACACGGGCGCGCCCAGGCTGCGCTCCGACACGGAGGTGGCGTACTTCTCCTTGCCCACCTGGATCACTGCGTACGCGTCGCTCGTGCCCCCGGGGCCCTTGGCCCGCAGGCCCCGAGCCTGGAGCACCGTCACCTGCACGTGCGTTGGGGACCACACGGCCCCCGGGCCCCTGCCCGCCGAGGCCGCCAGGGACATGGTGGCTGCGCTGCGGTCCAACCGAAACTGAGAAGATCGCCGCGACCCGCAGCCCCTACGGCCCGCCCCGCCGCGCCGGCCTCTTTAAGGCTTCCGGCCACGCCCCCTCCGTGCCTTGCCCCTCCCGGCCCCGCCCCGCCACCCGCCCCACCTGCGGGTGCTGGGCCCGCCTCCTCCGCGCAGGCCGGGCGAGGCTCCAGGGCGCCGAGGACTGGGCGGGCTCGGCGCGGACGGGGGCGGGGCTTGAAGAATTCGGGTCTGAGAGGTGCTAGGTGAGGGCAGGGGTCTCCGACTGCCAAAGGTCTCCCGGCCCAACCGGAAGTGGCCAGAGCAGCTACTGGGGAGCCACACCTCATTTCCAATCTGGCCTTGCCAACCGGCAGGTGTGTGACCTTGCACAGATTACTTAATATCTTTGGGTCTCAGTTTCTTTATCTGTAAAATGAGATAACAATCACCTCATAGAATTGCTATAAAAAAATGTTACCTGGCACAGGGTGAGTTCCCAATAAACGGTAGCTACAAGGGTAATTATGAATGCGTTCCCAAATTCGTTGCTCTTCCTACTTTGGCCGCGGGGGGCGTTGCTATGGAGGAAAGTGGGTTCGGGGAAGGTGCCAGGTGAGGGAAGAGCGAGGAGGATCTTTTGAGGGCCCGAAAAGGGGAAGGGAAAGGCAGGGGGCGCCTGAGACGGCGTGGGAGTGTTCTGTTTTGCCCCGCCCTGACCAAATAAGGTGAGGCCAAGAGGCTAAGTCGGGGAAGGGGACGAAAGGAGGAACTGAAAATGGGATTGCCCAACGGGGCCCTTCCCCGCAGTTCCCCTTTTCTCCCTGGCTGGACCCTCTGCAGTCTCTCCTCGCTCTTTATCTCTGAGCTCCCAGTCAGGCACTTTCTCGTTCCCAGTTTCCATTAGAGTGGCTGATTCCCTTCATTCCCAATATGCTACTTCAAAGAAATATCTATTGACCATCAGATTGCAAAGGTCACTTTGAAGGTTTTTAGGTTTTAGAATTAAGGAAAGGCCCAGAGAAGCAGAGAAGTGACTCGTTCAAGATCCTGCAACAGAGCCAGGACTAGAACCCAGGTGTCCTGACTCCCATCTAGTGTTTTTGCTGCATCCTTTGCTTCTTCCAGATCCTCAGAACCCCAGTCTTGGATGGCTCAAGGCATTCCTATCTGGACCCCACCCTGATTCACTCTCCTCTATCTCCTGAACAAACTGTAGCCCAGATAATCTTCCCACCTCAGGCATGTACTCACTTGGCTGGCCCATGGCAGTCCTGCCCACCTCTCTGCCAACCCATGTCCTATCCACCGCAAGGCTTCACTCAGATTTCTCCAGGGTCTGGCTTCTGATAGCCCTCTTCAGGGCAGGACCGGGTGGTGACTTGTCTCCTCCAGAACCCCCAGCAGAAACCTGGGCAGCCAGTGGGTACTCAGGAAGTGCTACGGAACTGAAGAGTTGGCAGGTTATCCCAGCCAACCATGAGTACATAGTGTTTCCTTTTACCACGTAAGAAATTACAAGACAGACATTATGCCTCAGGTTTGCAACTGAGGGTGGCTGCAGTGTGGAAAAGGCCTATTTACTAGGCCTTGAAATGTTTAACAGTGATCGGAAGGGGAAAGGAAAGGAGGTACCAGACCTGTAAGCGGCAGGAAAGCCTAGCAGAACTCTGTTGATTTGGTGCCATTTCCCTGCTTGACGATCTGTTAACCTCATTCAACCTTATGGCTCCATTTGCTACTATAAAGATATATTGAGAACTGACCTGGTGCCCAGCATGTGCTAGGTGCTACAGACGGAGGGCACAAAACCCTTTGAATGAGACCCAGTCCCAAGGCACGCCCTGACAAATGCTGTAAAGGAAGTCCTGTACCAATAAAATGCTTTGGGTGTTTTGAGGATAGAGCAATTTCTCTAAGCTAGTGGATTTTTTTTAATTTTTTAAAAATTGAAGTATAGTTGTTTTACAATGTTAATTTCTGCAGTACAGCAAAGTGACTCAGTTATACATATATATATATACATTCTTTTTTTATATTCTTTTCCATTGTGGTTTACCATAGGATATTGAGTATAGTTCCCTGTGCTACACAGTAGGACCTTGTTGTTTATCCATTCTCTATAAAATAGTTAACATCTTAAGCAGGTGGATTTTTATGAAGGACATGGCATTGAGCTGGGCCCTAAAGGATATGCCAGATTTGAAAGGCAGAGAAGGGAGCATGGAGGAAGAGCCTTTCAGGAGAGAACAGAACAGCTAAAGCAGGAGTGTGGAGGTCAGAGTACCCCAGTGGGGCTAGACTGTGGGATACTTCAGGAGGGCGTTGGGGGTAGGTGGTGGAGATAAGGCAGCCCAGGTAGGCCGGGCCAGATCACGCAGACCATGGACACCAGGCCATGGTGTGTATACAGAGTTCTGGACCAGGTGAGCCCGCCTCCAGAGGACTTTGAACAGTGGTGTGATCAGGTCGTAAGGCAAGGTATGACCAGAAGCAGCCCAGCAGCCAATAGCGCGGTAGGTCACAGCCAGACACCGGCCTTTGTTTTCACCTGGAGACTGTCTGCCTCCAGCCCCATTCTGCCCCACCCCTGACCCATCCTTGGTGACTATTCTAAGTTGATGCTACAATAAATAAGGCTGTACCATACTCCCCTCTTGGCTGCCCTGCCTGTCCACTGCTCCACTGCCTCCCAGCCAGACAAAGTCAGAGATCTGCCATCCAAACTGATCCTAGGAGTAAAGTTTTTCATCTCCAGCCTCACCTCCTCTCCCACACACACACGGTTCCCCGGGGGAGACAGAGCCAGGAGTGAAACCCAGAAGGACAGCCCCACAGGCTGAGTATGACACGGAGCATCCCCTCCACTCATGGGAAGGATATGAGGACAGGCGGGGTGCGAGAGGGGAGGAGAAAATAGGATCCCCTGGTGACCTCATGTGTTTGGGTCTCTGTCAGACACAGATAGGCTCTGTGGTTAAAGAGGAAGTGAGAGGTTGGGGGAGGACAGGGCAGCCTCGCCACCTCAGAGAAATCCCGGTCCATATTCTTCTCTCTGGACACTGGACACGGGCAGGGGTTAACTCAGAGGAGTGGGGCTCACCGGAGGCGGGAATGAGAAGCTTGCCGATGGAGAGATGCCAGGAGGTCCAGCACAGGGCGTGCTTGGGAGCTGGCTGATCGCCCTCCACACGCCTCGGGGTGACTTTTCCCCCTCCCCAGCTGGAGCACACTGTCCCTGAAGGCCTACCTACTGACCGCTCAGAGTCCAAGAGGCTGTCTTCTTCCAGCTTTGTAGACAGACCCTCAGGCCACGTGGGGCAGGGGGTGGACCGGTGGAGCAGGCCCAATGACGAGGGCAAGGCTGGCACTGGGCCCGCTGACCCCTGGCCGGCTCCCTGAATTCCGGGAGTGTCTGTAAACACCTCCCATGGCCAGGGTGCGGAGGGATGACAGCTCTCCCCTCTTACCCCGCCCCGCCTGGGGCTCTGACTGGCAGAGGAAGGAGTTTCAGCAGACAAGGCACCTGACAGGTTCGACTGGAAGGGTCAGCCGCCTGTCCTCCTCCCAAAGCAGCAGGGCGGAGAGCACCTGGGCCCGGGCCTCTCGTCAGGCGGCGCTGGGCCTCGCCGTGGGGTCTCTAGCACAGATATGCTCTTAGGCTCATCCGGGAAGGTTTCCCCTCTAAGACATGGTGCAGAGCCAGACTAGACGGGAGACAGGGCCTGTGGAGGGGGAGGCGTCACTGCCCCGCCAGCGGCCGACCTCCCTACGGCCCCTCGACATCCCCCAGCTGCAGGCACACGACCTCAGAGGTCATCCTGGCGACTCTGAAGGGGCCCACATGCTCCCCCGAGGGAGGAAGAGAAAGGGCGTGGTAGGGCTGCCTGTCAGCCTGTTCTCCTTCGCCCCAGTCTCTGGGGGGTAGGGACAGCCTTCTTCACACATGACTCATTCACTGGGGCTCTGCCTGAACAGCCCTCTGGCTGCTCCGGTCCAGCTGCCTCTGCCTCCTCTGGCCCACTCGGTTGACCAAGATTCCCTCCAAGGAGCAAGGACTTCCTGCTTCTTCATGGAGTCAGTGAGCACCAGGCTCTTTCCTGTGCCCCAGGGGCTGTGGCAGTGAAGAGGTTGAAAGCATGGCCCAGCGGACAGAGGAGGGTCTCAACAAGAGGATGGCTCAGCCATCTCCCTACAATCTTGGTGACAGTACTACTTTGTTTAATGAAGCTTGCCTCACGGATTACGCAAAGGTATTGCCTTTCCAACTTGTCAGGTCCCTTCAGAGAAGGCTCCTGAATCCCACAGCTGAAAAGCTCTAGGGAATGTGCAGCCCTCACCTTCCCACTTTCTGCCCAAAGCTTTCCCTCCCGCCACTCCCATTCAGAACTGCTGCCTTTTCCTAGCTTTTTTTTTTCGGGGGGCAGACACGGAGGGGGGTGGCCAGGTCACATGCAGGATCTTAGTTCCTCCACCAGGGATCGAACCCGTGCCCCCTGTAGTGGAAGCGCAGAGTCTTAAGCACTGGACCGCCAGGGAAGTCCCCCTAGCTTATTTCTTGTACTCGGAGTCAGCACTGGTTTTACTCACTTGCCAGCAGCTCGAAGGCAGGAAAAATGTGGTCCTCACCTTTGCCTTAACCATCTCCCAATTCCTTGCCAATGGAAGGCAGCTCAAGTTAGGTAGAAGAGACATAAAGGACTCTTGAACCTTCAACATTAGTCCATTTAATCCCTGCTACCGCCACCTCCAGCAGTGCCCTGTATTACTGTCTTTTTAAAATATAAGGTTTAGGACTTCCCTGGTGGTGGATTGGTTAAGAATCTGCCTGCCAATTCAGGAGACATGGGTTCGAGCCCTAGTCCGGGAAGATCCCACATGCCGCAGAGCAACTAAGCCCGTCTGCCACAACTACTGAGCCTGCTGCACTCTAGAGCCCGCGACCCACAACTACTGAGCCCGTGTGTCACAACTCTGAAGCCCGGGTCCCTAGAGCCCGTGCTCCGCAACAAGAGAAGCCACCGCAACGAGAAGCCCACACATCACAACGAAGAGTAGCTCCCGCTCACCGCAACTAGAGAGAAAAGCCCGCGCGCAGCAACAAAGACCCAACGCAGCCAAAAATAAATAAATTAATTAATTAAATAAATTATAAGGTTTATACTTTCTGAGTATAAAAAAATACATGTTCATCATAAGAGCCATTTTCCACCTTTCCAGAATCAACTTCATGGCACATAGGGGCAAAGTAGAAGTTTTGAGTGTTTACTCCTCCTTGAATTCTTGCATTGGAAGCTGCCCCTCAAGATGTTGTTCTCTTCCTGGCATCTCTCAGAAAAGCCATGAGCCTCCACTTTCTCAACCGCCGCCCCCCCCCGGACCACTGGGGACCCCACCACAGCAGAGCCAGCCAAGAGGAGGATGTAAACAACCCCATCAACCTTTTACTCCGCTTCCCTTTTGAAGCCACGACACATGGCACAGGGCTGATGGCTATGTGGACTTTTGCCACCCTGAGGAATCGTGATGTAGACCTGGAAGCTTCAAGCCAAGCCCAGCGCTTGATGCTTGGCAAGGTCCAAGGGAGAGCACCAGAATAAAGCCCTTCCACTGCAGGGAGAATGGGTTTGATCCCTGGTTGGGGAACTAAGATCCCACATGCCGAGCGTCACAGCCAAAACAAAAAAAAGGAAGAAAAGTGTTTATATAACATAGGAACAGATTTTTTTTTTTTTTTTTTTTTTGGCTGTGTTGGGTCTTTGTCGCTGCTTGCGGGCTTTCTCTAGTTGCGGTGAGCAGGGGCTACTCTTCGTTGTGGTGCGCAGGCTTCTCATTGCAGTGGCTTCTCTTGTTGCAGAGCACGAGCTCTACGCATGCGGCCTTCAGTAGTTGTGGCTCACGAGCTCTAGAGTGCAGGCTCAGTAGTTGTGGCGCACGGGCTTAGTTGCTCTGCAGCATGTGGGATCTTCCCGGACCAGGGCTCGAACCCGTGTCCCCTGCATTGGCAGGCGGATTCTTAACCATTGCACCACCAGGGAAGCCCAAGAACAGATTTTTTAAAACAAACTTTATTATAGCATTACAGCATGGCCATAATCAAGGAAAGGAAAATGTACTGTAAACATTATATGCAGAAAAGTGCACAAAAGTTTCCAGCCTGGTGAACTTTCACCACCCAGATCAAGAAATAGAACAGGACCAGCACCTGCGGAAATTTCCCCTTGGTTCACCGCCAGTCACTAGGCTCCCCTCCTTTCGAAAGGTAACAACTACCTTGACTTTTATCCCCAAAGATTAGTCTTGCTATTTTTGAACATTATGTAAATGAATCATATATTAAGTATTTGTTTGGGGTCTGGCATCTTTACTTTTTTTTTTTTTTTTTCTCAGCTGCGCTGCGCAGCATGCAGGATCTTAGTTCCCTGATCAGGGATCAAACCTGTGTCCCCTGCAAAGGAAGTGCAGAGTCCTAACCACTGGACCGCCAGGAAATTCCCCAGGGTCTGGCTTCTTTCACTCAGTATTATGTTTAGGAAATTCACCAGTGGTGTTCGTGCAGCAGTAATGTATTCATCTTTATTGTTTTGTAGTATTCCACAGTGTGACTCTACCACAACCTATTTTTCATTCTACAATTGAACTCCTGGCCTCCAGAACTGACGACGAGAGAATAAATTCCTGTTGCTTTAAACCACCAAGTACGGCAGCCACTGGGAACAGGCCTATTAGGAATAAATTTGCTGTACATTCTCATATGTCTTTGGGCACATGTGCGTAAACATACACACACACCTAAGAATGGAATTGCTGGGTCACAGGGTGATTATATGTTTAGCACTGAGAGAGCACCAGGTCATTTTCCGAAGTAGTGATACCAATTTATACTTCCATCCACAATGTCTGGGAGATCCTGTTTCTCCACATCTTTGTCAACCGTGGTATTGTCAGTCTTTCCTATTTTGTTCTTCTGGTGGCTGTGAAGTGGTTTTCATTTGTATTTCCCTGATAACTAAGGGGCTTGTGTGCTTGTTCATTGACCACTTGGATGTGGTCTTTTGTGATATGCCTATTCATTTCTTTTGTCCGTTTTTATTTTCTGTTGTCTGTCTTATTGATTCATAGCATACATATAATATATTGCATATATTATACCTTTGTCCAAAAAAACTCAGGCAAATATCCTCTCCCACTCTGTGGCTTGCCTCTTCACTCTCTTAGTGGTGTTTTGGGGTGAAAAGAAATTCTTACATTTAATGAAATCTGAGTTATCAATTTTTTATGGTTAGTGCTTTTGTGTCCTGTTTAAGAAAACATTCCTGCCTCAAAGTCATAAATATAGTCTCCTTTATAATCCTCTAGCAGCTGTACTGCTTTACTTTCACATTTAGGTTAGCAATCCATCTGGGATTAACTTTATTGTGAAAAGATAATTCTCCAAAATATGAAAAAACCATGACTCATACAGATATAAAAATCAACACATGTTAAATTTTTATTTAACTTATTAAGAAGGAAAGGTGGCAAGGTGTTTCAGCCTGTTCCAAGGTGAATCCGAAGAATAGACACATGTATAGATCAGGAATATTGAAATAGGGACTTCCCTGGTGGTGCAGTGGAGAAGACTACCTGCTCCTAATGCTGGGGGCCCAGGCTCCAGCCCTGGTCAGGGAACTAGATCTCATGTGCATGCCACAACTAAGAGTTCGGATGCCACAACTAAGAGTTCAGGTGCCACAACTAAGGAGTCTGCCTGCTGCAACTAAGACCCGGTGCAACTAAATAAATAAATTTTTTAAAAAAAGGAATATTGAAATAAATGTGCAAACTGAGGCAAAACTGGTTTTTCCACGGTTGGGGGTGTGTTCCTCCACCAGACAGAATTTATTTTTATGAGCTTGGCACTGTTATCAGTTATCTACAAGTTACAGAGGTTTTTTGTGGTTTTTTTTGGGGGGGGGGTTCTTTGGCTCCGCAGCATGGCATGCGGGATTGAACCTGGGCCACAGCAGTGAAAATACTGAGTCCTAAAAACTGGGCCTCCAAGGAACTCCCTACAAGTTGCAGAGTTATAAAATAGCTGCCATAAACTCAAAATCAGAGGAGATGCTACAGAAAATGCAGTTTTCCCCGAAGCAGAAAAATTTCCCTACCATATAGTAGCAGATAGAGGTCAAGATTCTTTTATTTTTCCATAAGTATATCCCATAGATCCAGTGCCATTTATTAAAAAACTCAGCTTTCCCCCACCGGCTCTACAGTGTCCCTGTGATGTGTAGATTTGCTTCTGAACTCTGTTCTGTTCCATTGGTTTATTAGTCTATTCTTTTTTTTTTAATATTTTTATTTATTTATTTTACTTTTTTATTGAATGAAAGATTCTTTAAATTCTACAGTGCTTTACAATTTTCAAAAGTTTCACACACGTGCTTTCATACAATCTCATAATAACCCTTTTTTAAATCCCCTACCCTTACGTTGCCCCTCCCTGATTCCCTCTCCCCACTGGTAACTACTTTGCTCTATATCTGTAAGTCTGCTTATTTTTGTTTTATTCACTAGTTTGTTGTATTTTTTAGATTCCACATATAAGTGATATCATACAGTATTTGTCTCTCTCTGTCTGACTTATTTCACTTAGCATAATGCTATTTGCAGCAACATGGATGGACTTAGAGGGCATTATTAGTCTATTCTTGAATTAATGCCACACCATCTTAATTATCATAGCTTTATAATACATCTAGGTATCTAGTAATGTAAAGCCTTCAGCTTTGTCCTCCCTTTGGTTAGATTTCTTGGTTATTCTTGAGCCTTTGCATTTTCACAACATTTTAGAATCCATGGTTCATTTCTTTATTTTTGCGGTACGCGGGCCTCTCACTGCTGTGGCCCCTACCATTGCGGAGCACAGGCTCCGGACACGCAGGCTCGGCGGCCATGGCTCAAGGGCCCAGCCACTCCACGGCATACGGGATCCTCCCGGACCGGGGCACGAACCCGTGTCCCCTGCATCGGCAGGCGGACTCCCAACCACTGTGCCACCAGGGGAGCCCCCATGGTTCATTTCTTAAAAAAACAAACAAACTCAAATTTTGATTGAGATTGCATTGAGTTTGTAGATTAATTTTGGGGAAATTTGACATCTTTACAATATTGAATCTTCCAAACAATGAGCAGGCTGAACTGCACTTAAACCATCCTATAGAGCATTTATAAGGTAAGGAGGACCTCGAGGTCTATCATCATGAGATATTTTTATTAAGCATAATTAAACATTCATATTGTACTGGGAATGATCTTTATAACGGTTAATCCAAAAACAGAGTAAGATATTCTTCTGAGAATTTACATCCAAGAGAAAATAAATGAATACAGGTAAACATATTTGATGATACTTTCCAAAAATTCATAAAGAAAGGGAGAAATGGTTATATGTGTCAATGGTCCTTGACTAGATCTTTCTTCTCATATAGGAAGACAAACAAAAACTTCTTACAAGTTGTGAAAAACTTTGTGTAGAAAATAATTTACAAACAAATGTAAAAATGAAACCACCATCGGTGCTGTGGAGATACCTCTTGTCAGCATTTTTCAAGTGGTTTTGACTATCACTTCTCCATCAAATACAGTCAGTCTCCTCAGGACCTACAGGACCTAATACTCTAAATTTCTCTGAGAGTAACATCTGGAGGATGAGTAGAAGTTAAGTGGGTGAAGAATGGTCCGAGCAGAGAAAGCAATACGTGCAAAGGCCCTGTGGCAGGAGAGAGCAAGTGATGGGAGGCATTGTAAAAAAGGCTAACTTGACTGGCTCTAAAGAGCAAGGCCAATCATGGTGTGAGAGGAGGCCGGAAGAGTGCTAGGATACACACCATACACAGCCTCAGAGGCCATGGCAAGAACACTTTTCTTAGGGTCAGATTTGTGTTTTGAAAAGATCACTGGCTAGAGTGGAAGATAAAGGTAGGGCTGAGCATGGGTCAAGGGAGGCTAGTTAGAAGGCTATTTCATTAGTGCCAGTGAGAAGTTATGGCAGGTGGACTGAGTAGTAATGGTGGAGAAGGAGGGAAGTGAATGCAGTCTAGAGACTGCAGACGGTAATTAAATACCTACTCTGTGCCGTGCACTGTTCTAGGGCTCGAAGATACAGCAGAAAACAAGACAGGCCAGGTGCCCGCCCTCAGGGAGATTATAACCTGGCTCTAGGTTCCTGGCTTGCATAACTGTGCAAACAATGATGCCATTAACTGAGCTAGGGAACACTGGAAGAAGGACTGGGTTCCATTTTGGACATGTTGAGCTCTCGGTACATTTGAGACACCCAAGAGGATGGTAAACAGACTGGTGGATATATGGGTCTGGAGCTCAGAGGAGGGGTCTGGGCTGGAAATGTATTTCCTTCATCAGATGTAGAATCAAGCCAAGGGTTCCCTATGAGGCTATTGTGGAAAAAAATGACTTTAAAGTTCTTAAAAGCCCTGCTCTTTCACAGAAAGGATGAAAGTTGGCTTCATCTTTACCCTGAGGCTGCATTTGCATGACAGCATCATATATTTAATTCCCCGTCCCCAGGCCCTTTATAAATCTGAGAACACTTAGCTACCTATAAACACTGTCATGAACGCTCTATACTTCCTTGAAATTCTACCCAAAATATATACCAGTTGATATAATGAATACAATGTGATTATTTTTACTCTGTTAATATGACGGATTATCTTCATGGATTTTCAAATATTGAACAAGCCTCACACCACTGGAATAAACTCCATTTATTTGTAGTGTATACTTTAAAATATATATATTGCTGGAAAAAAAGCTGGAAGTAGTACAAGAATTCATCCCAAATAACATCATCCTTGTCTACTGGATACTTGGAATACAGTGGAAAAAATGGCATGTATGTGAATGGGCAGCTGCTACATATCTACACACATGTATATCCATACCCACTATATACCTGTATACATGTAATTTGCTTGTATTTACTGATAACTTTCCTTATTTGTGTTACTATTATTTTTTCACACATAGTGATCCTGAACTCCTTTTTAAATTGTAACAATGTTGATCAAAGTCTGCTTTATATTAGAATTATTTAACCATGTCTATCCTTCATGAACTTCTAAAGGGTAGGACCAGGAATTCCATAGCATCCGGTTAGGATTCGGTGCTTTCACTGCCGTGGCCTGGGTTCAATCCCTGGTTGGGGAAGTAAGATTCCACAAGCTGCACGGTGCAGCCGGAAAAAGAAATAGATAAATAAAGGGTAGGACCACATCGAAATTTCACTGTTTCCCCTAATTCTGCATTCAATGGATGGATGGACTTACATTTCTTCTCCCTTAAGACACATTCATTCATTCCATCTACTAGCGGTCAGATTTGCTTCCATACGTACCTTAAGACATCCATGACGAACAGCTGAAATTGTATACATAACACAAAGAATCATTCCTCTATTACTTTAATTCCTAATTCTATTATCTTGTATGTGTATATATGTATCATGTGTCTGTACGTATATATACATCATCTACTTCTGTAAAGAAAATTCCAGGTACAGTTACAGTTCTGTTAGACGTGAAAGAGGTCAATATGGGTGGTGAGGTGAGAAAAGGGGTGGTCTGGTAATCAACAGGCATCAATCTTAGTGCAGACACTTTAGCTCTGGGACCTTCAGCAAGTCATCTAATTAATTCCAGCCTCAGTACTCTGCAAGGATGGTGTTAAAGGATCTCTGTGATCTTACATCTCTAAAATTCTTTGAAATCCAGTTGGATGGTAAAAATGACTTTTCAACACTGAGAGTCCCCTGACCACAGACCTTTGGGCGAAACACCTCAGAGAAAGCAGGGAACTACATCTAAGTATCTGGTATGGCTACATTCATCTTTTAAGACTGGAGGGAAAAGTGTGGGTTAAAACTGAAAGCCAGGGTTGGTGCTGGAGGTTACAAAACATCAGTCGGTTTGAAAGTGATCCTAGGAAGGTAAGGACCACCTGTTGAGGAAGGAGATGGTAGGCCCTGCAGTTTGAGAATTGCTTAGGTTTGTCACTAGTATAAGAAAACAACTGCTGTCCTGATCGCCCTTGTATGAAAGTTGAGGCCATCGTGCGGTGCCTCGCTTTGACAGGAACAGCCCCAAAAGGGGGTCATTCCAAGTGTCAAGGGAAGCAGATGCTCAGATAGAAAATAGAACCAGGAGAGCGTTAGGGACAAGGAAATTCCCTCTTTCTGTCTAGACCTTGCTCTCTTAGCTTTAGACTCAGAAGAGGTGTGTGCATATATCCTAAGATGGTAGCACTGTCCTGAGGCAGACTAGAGAGTAGGGAAGAGGGACCCCACTAATGGAAAATGAAATAAAAATTCGTAGCCGTCACTAGTTTCCTGTAATTTTCTGCTTCCGTTTTGCTTATCCCATAGTCTTTTCAGAAGTCATTTCAAATGTTCTGACCTTCTGGGTTTAGAGCTTTAGAAGCTCTGCAGGGAGCTCTAAGGGAAAGGTCATGAGTCCACAGCAGCAAAATGGTTACAGGACGCAGCATCCCCAGGCTCCACCCTACCCTAACGCTTGACGGTAACAGCAGCAGCCCTAGAAAGATGCCAGGGAGAGGCCTCAGGAAGGCCAGGGGTCATAGTCAAGGCTGTGCATTTCTATTGCCTTTTTTCATAAGGAGATCCTCTCTCTGCTGTCAGTCGTAGAAGATTCTGGATGTTATGGTGATTAAGGGATGGAGTCATTTTCTTTTTTTTTTTTAAGAATCTTTTTTAAAATTTATTTATGTATTTATTTTTGGCTGCCTTGGGTCTTCGTTGCTGCACGCAGGCTTTCTCTAGTTGCGGCGAGCAGGGGCTACTCTTCATTGTGATGTGTGGGCTTCTCACTGCGGTGGCTTCTCTTGTTGTGGAACACGGGCTCTAGGTGCGCGGGCTTCAGTAGTTGTGGCTCGCGGGCTCTAGAGCGCAGTCTCAGTAGTTGTGGCGCACGGGCTTAGTCGCTCCACGGCATGTGGGATCTTCCCGGACCAGGGCTCGAACCCGTGTCCCCTGCACTGGCAGGCGGATTCTTAACCACTGCGCCACCAGGGAAGCCCTGGAGTCATTTTCTTATATTAGCTCAAGGTTCAGCCAATATCAGAACATCTAACCTTTTAGAGCCGTGTTTTTCTATTTATTTGTACCCTGCCCTGTTTCCAAAAGGATTTAAGGCTGCTTACAAAACCACATAATGGAGTTAAAGAGCATAAATTAGAATAGCAGGGGAAAGGCGAGGCAGAGGAAAAACAAGGGTGAGGGCATGAAAGTGTGCTAAGAGTGAGCGGCAGCCCATGGAGCCCCAAAGGCACACTGGGCTCTGTCCTGTTGGGCTTTTTAAAACTTGCTGAAGCTGTCAAACCAGTGTTGTTTTCATTCCCCAGAATCCTGTCATTGTTGGGGACAAAGCCCAGTGAAACAATCAAATCCGGATTCCCAGGGCAGAAGGAGACCTCTTACCTAATCCGATGCCCCAACCCACGTGGAAAGCACTGCAGTTCACCGACCAGTCCCTGTGCATGCTTTCTGGAACCTGCACTCGCTGGACCAAAGCCCGACATTTAAAAATACATTTAAGGAGATGGCTTTCAAGTGGTTGCTCTGTTTTACTTCAGCGTTGCAGAATCCTCAGAGCAGTTTGAACTTCCTATGAAAAGGGGGGCTCCTGGGACCAGGGGGAGCAGGCAGGACCATCGAGGTCACCCCTTGGGTAGAGGGTGAGTCAGCCTGGCTGGTGGAGGGGGGTGTGAGAACACCTCTAAATTTCCTTGCCCCTCCCAGACAAGCTGCAGATGGCCACCACCCAGGACTTCACCTGAACCGCATTCCGAAGACATCTGCGATGCCTACACACGTGGGAAGTACACCTGAGAGCAGATCTCGGGCCTCCTTCTCCCTGGGGCCGGGTGAGGAGTTCTTTAGAGGTCAAAGAGGAAGAAGATTCCCATCTCCCCCACCCTCCTCTGTACTGGCAGATGGAAGGAGAGAGTTACCAGGCCAGAGCTGCCCAACTTCTCAAGTTTAAAATTCAGGGTTCTTCTTCCCTGCTCCCAAGTTTGCTAAACAGCACCACCTACTGTCTCAGACGTCAGGAAACGGGAAAGAGCGGTAGTGGGTGAGCCTTGCAACGTGCCGTTGATAGAGTAGAATGAGTTTCCCTCCCAGTGCGCCCCTGAGACCCTCGGGAAAAAGCAGAGGCAGAGAAGGACATCCCACAGGCCAGCTTTACACCCTCTCCTCCCGGCCTACCCCACTCCAACCTCCCCTCCACCAAAACACACCAATTTCCCGTAGCTTTATGCTAATTCCATCCCCAGCACCACATCGACAATCCCTCGGACACCAACATACTATTGATAAGACAGGTCCTAAACCCAAATTCCGTCATTGAGCTTCTGCACTTCCTGGTAGGAAGGGGAGGTTAGCGGCTCGGGGTCTGATAGGGTAGACCCCCTAAAAGTTCTCATGGATGATGTGTTGTTGCCCAGTAACTTCTTTTTCGGTAGTGGTAAAAGTCACATAGTATAAAATTTACATGTTTTAAAAAAATTTTTGTTGTAGTTGATTTACAATGTTGTGTTAGCTTCTGCTGTACAGGAAAGTGAATCAGTTATACATATACATTTATCCACTTGTTTTTATTTTCCCCTATAGGTCATTACAGAGTATTGAGAAGAGTTCCCTGTGCTATACTGTATAAAGTTTACATGGTTTGGGCTTCCCTGGTGGCGCAGTGGTTGAGAGTCCGCCTGCCGATGCAGGGGACACGGGTTCGTGCCCCGGTCCGGGAAGATGCCACGTGCCGCGGAGCGGCTGGGCCCGTGAGGCATGGCCGCTGAGCCTGCGCGTCCGGAGCCCGTGCTCTGCAACAGGAGAGGCCACAAGAGTGAGAGTCCCGCGTACCGGAAAAATAAATAAATAAATAAATAAAGTTTACATGGTTTAAGTTGTACCGTCCAGGAGCGCTAAGGACATTAGCTTCTCGTGCAACCAAACTCCAGAGCGCTTTTCATCTTGACTCCAGTACCATTTTCAACACCGTTCTCCCCCCACTTCTAACCTTCTCTTCTCTGTCTCATAGCTCAAGTTCTTCTTGATTGCCATTCGCATTTTTTTCATTGACACCATAAAACCCTGTGTGAGGGCCCGGGAATCCTGCCCGGCAGAGGTACCTGTCTTTGGCTCTAAGGGAGGATTCAGGGAACAAAGATCACACTTAGATGCCAACCCTCTACCTTGACAGATTGGGGCTGCTGCAAGTAGCACAGATTTCTGCAGAACTGCCCTGTCCGGGAGGCGTATTCTGGTTCTAATGTTCTATGGAGCAAGGAGGCGATTAGTTAATAAAAATGCTAACACAGGGACTTCCCTGGTGGCGCAGTGGTTAAGAATCTGCCTGCCAATGCAGGGGACACGGGTTCGATCCCTGTTCGGGGAAAATCCCACATGCCACGGAGCAACTAAGCCTGTGCACCACAACTACGGAGCCCACGTGCCACAACTACTAAAGCCCGTGCGCCTAGAGCCCGTGCTTGGCGACAAGAGAAGCCACTGCAATGTGAAGCCCATGCACGGGCACAAAGAGTAGCCCCCGCCCACCTCAACTAGAGAAAGCCCACAACAACAAAGACCCAATGCAGCCAAAAATAAATAAATTTATTTTTTTTTAAATGCTACCACAAATATTTGTGATATTTTTATGTGCCCACTTAACAAAACAAATATGTTCCTTGTGCTATTTTACATTAAACTGGCAAAGTCAGAGAATAAAGCAAAATAAATACAAAGTGCGGCAAGAAGCATAAAGGAAACAAGAAGGAAAGGAAATAAAATATATTTGTGGGGGAAGGGAGACCTTACTTTGTAGGATGGTTACATACAAGTCTTTGGCGGGGGCGGGGGCGACATTTAAGCTGAGATCTGCGACCCACACCATGAGAAAGAACTGACCTTGCAAAAAGCAGAGAGGGCGTTACTGGGCAGGAGAGACTGTGCAAAGGCCCTGAGACTGGAAGACCTGTTTACATTGGAGGAACTGGAAGAAGACCGGTGTGGCTAGAGTGTGGTGAGCAAGCGAGAGAAGGGCGCTTAACTCCCAAATCACGGTGCGGAGTGAGGGTCCCTGTTACAAGTCCACGGGAGAGGCGTAGGCGAGCACAAGAATTTGGCTTCCCGGGGAAGACCCTAGAGCCCGGGCAGGAGTGGAATCGCGAGCGAAGGCGAAGGCCTGCTGGGGGCGCTCAGGAGCAGTTCCGAGTCCATCCTCCACCACGGCCCCTACCCCGCATCCCACAGGGGGTCAGCCCTCGAGGCCTTGTCCAGGGACCAGAACCCCAGCCTTAGACCAGGGACTCAGGCCGACTCCTAGGTAAAGAACGCCTTTCTCCCACCTCTGGGTTCCCCTCTACCCGCTGGCCGGTGCTTGGCCAGGTGACCTCGCCGCCCGCGGTCGGATGCTCGGCCCCGGGTACCGCCCGCCTCTGCTAGGTCCGCTCCGTCCGGGAGGCTGCGCGCTTGCCCCACCGTGTAACCCCATTCTCGACTTTCCTCAGCTCGAGTTGGGCGTCCTCCCAACCCTGGGCCCCCCAACACGCGCGCGTGCGCGCGCGCGCGCGCACACACACACACACACACACACACACACACACACACACACACACACACACGGGATTTGGAGCTGAGCCTGGGGCCATCTCTGCCTGCGGACAACGGGGTTTCCTGGAAGATGCGCCCAGGGCCCAGGCTTCTCCTTGTGCGTCTGCAGCCACTTGTCGACCAGGGAAAATCGGAACAAACTCGCAAATTTTCTTTTACTGCGAGGTCTTGCTGGGACCCACAGCCGATGGAAAAGGGGAGAAGGCAGCCCCAGAAAGCTCAGTGCGCGCACTACAAACTGCTGGGCTTGGCGCCCACATCTGTGAGCAAAAACACGGGGACGCCTGTCCCCGGGATCCTCTGGAACCCTCTGGAATCCCAGCTTGCCCAGGCTTGGATAACCTTGGAGTCGCGGGCCACCGACAGAGGCGGATTCACTTGAAGACCAAGATCCCCGACAGCAGGTCGGGGGGCGGAGCTGACTGCACTTCGGAAATACTGCCTCCCCGGCGCCTTCCTCCCCAACACGCACACATCAGATACTTGAAGAAGCCTGGACCAGCCAGGTCCCCAGCGGCGTCAGCGATGCCCGGGAGGAACCTGCCCGGCACCAAGAAAGGCGAGGCCTCAGTGTCGGTGCAGAATCTCCGGACCCGGGGCCTGGGACCTGGCCTCCCCGCAGCCTCGCCGGCCGCGACTGCTCTTGCGCGGCTGGTGGCGCCCGCGTCCTCGTGCAGGGCTTTCCGGTCCTAAGAAAGCCTGCGAACCAGTCCCTCCCTCCTACCCGTTCCTTCGTCTCCATGTCCTCACCAGCCCCACGGTGAGCAAGCTTTCCCCTCTGCGCAGAGGACTGTCTGCTCGGAGGGGACGCAGTTCTGCAGCTCTTGATTCTCCGCAAGGCGCAGGCGGTACAGTTGGCTCCGGGCGCGCGAACCCTGGAGGCTCCTCTGGGCCCCAGCAGCCTCCCTCTGGGCCCCGCTCTGGGTGCTTATTACCTCCTCGGGGTTGGGAGCCAGAGCCCTTGGGGGACGAGAATGGAGGGGTGATGGGAACAGCCGGCATGGGGGAAGGCAGCGCCTGTAGCAGGGGTCAAGGCACCGACGGAGCACATGGACCCCTGCAGCCCTTTTCAGCTGTGTGCCCTGGGCTGGGCAGTTTACTGATGCTCACTGAGACTGTAAACGAAGGTGATGATGGTAATAAAAATAAAAGAAAATAAAATAAAATAGCTACCTTTTTGAATTGTTATGAAGATTAAATGACAAGATAGACATAAGTGCTTATAACACAGTTCCAGGTAGCGTTCCACAACCATTAGCCATGATAGTAATGGTCATTGTTACAGTCTGGACTCCTTGGAAGAGCCAGATGCGTTTACTGACAATGTACTCGATCGAAGCCCCCGTGTCTCCAGGGTCCTAGGCAAAGGAAGACAGGCTCCTAGGAACAAAAAATGAAAAAGTATTCCTTCCCGTGCTATTGCCATCCCAGTGTGAAGAAATCCAAACGGAAAAATTGCCCACCTCCTACCATTCCTAAAAAATCACTATTTTCAGTCTTTCATGTTATCCCTGGCTTACATACATAGAATTTTGTGTTCTTTTATCACTTATTATATAAGTATTTCCCTGGTTGCGTAAGTATACTACTTGGTATTGGTATTAATAACAATCATTTTAATGGATCATAATATTCCACTAAATTGATATGATTCCCTTACTGTTGGACTCTTAAGTTGTTCACAAATTTTCATTAGATAATGCCGCTATGTAATCTTCGTTAATAAAACTTTTAAAATAAAAGTTAACCATGATTTATTTTAATATTTTTCTTTTAAAGTTTATTTCTCCAAAAGCTATACAGATCTGATCACTGAGAACCACCTAATACATATTCTTTAAATAAAAGTAGTTTTTTATATGAAAGTAATAAAAAGTTAAAACATACAAATAAAAAATGAATGTTATTTGTAATCCCATCACTCAGAGATGTCTTAGAAGCGTATCCTTCCAGACTTTTCTGAATATAAATATATATTAATTTTCAATGTAATTTGCTTAGAAAAATGGAGTCCTATGGTACATACTGTTTTGTAACCTAATTTTCACTTAAGGCATCATATGTATTATAATAATAGCTAACTCTTAATATGGTGCTTACTATGTGCCAGGCCCTATTCTAAAGTGTTTTACCTATGTTAACTCATTTAATCCTCATAATAGCTCAATGAGGTAACACTCGATTGATATCTCATTTTACAGATGAGGAAAACTCAGTCCCAGGAACGTTAAGCGACTTGCCAAAGGCCACACATATAAGAGGTGGCAGGGGCCACATACTTAACCCCACCTTATGCTTCTGCCTCACTTTACAGGTCATTAAACTGACGTTTATCTTCTCATTCTTAATGAGTGCATAGTGTTCAGAAGAATAGATATAATTTATTGAACCAATCCTCTTGTTTAACACTTAGATATCAATTTTTGATCATAAGAAACTTTGATAATAAACATATTTGTACACACATTCTTGGGCACTTCTTTATTCCCTTAGAATAAACTCTGAGAAATGGAATTGCTGGATCACAGAGTAATCTATTTAGGCAGGGTGGCAAGGAAAACCTCCCTTTTTCAGAACATAAAGCAAGACTTCTGCTTAAGAAGTGAGCGAATAGTCCTCCTGTACAGCAATATTCTCATTTCACCTGGCCACCCACTCACATGGTCACACCCACGTCATTGCATTACCCGAAAATGTACTGTGACCGAGATACTGACTTCATACTTCCTGCCCGCAGACCAGCACCTTCTATACTTCTCTGATTTCAAGACCTCTAACTCACTAGCCCCCATGACTTTTTCATTCTCTGTCACTCCTTTCATATCTTTTTTAAAAACTGAGGTATAATTGACATAACAATAAACTGCACATATTTAAAATGTGCAATTTGAGAAGCTTTGACATCTGTATTCACCTGTGAAATCATCACCACCATCAAGATGGTGAACATATCTACCACCTGCAAAAGCTTCCTTGTGACCCTTGGTAATCCCTCCCTCTCAGGCAACCACTGATCTTTTTGTCACTAAAGATTAGTTTGCATTTTCTAGTATATTATACAAATGGAATCATAGAGTATGTACTGTTTTGTCTAGCTCTTTTACTCAGCATAATTATTTTGAGATTCATTCATGTTGTGTATATTGGTAGTTCTTTTTTTTTTTTTTTTTTAATTTTTTGGCCGCACTGAGCTGCATGTGGGATTTTAGTTCCCCCACCAGGGATGAAACCCGCGTCCCCTGCAGTGGAAGCGCAGAGTCTTAACCACTGGACTGCCGGGGAAGTCCCTGTATATCAGTAGTTCTTTCATTTTTATTGTTGAGTAGTGCTCCACGGTATAAATATATCAAAATTTGTTAACCCATTCAAATCCATTCACCTGTTTATGAACATCTGGCTATTACAAATAAAACTACTATGAACATTCATGTATAAGATTCTGTAGGGACATATATTTCCTTTACTCTTGGGTAAATACCTAGTAATGGAATAGCTGGATGACATGATAATTATATGTTCCCAGCAGCAGTGTATGAGAGTTTCAGTTCCTCTACTTTCTCACCAACACTTTAGTATGGTCAGTCTTCTAATTTGTACTTCCTTTTTTTATATATTTTTTTATTTTTATTTTTGCGGTACGCGGGCCTCTCACCGCTGTGGCCTCTCCCGTTGCGGAGCACAGGCTCCAGACTCACAGGCTCAGCGGCCATGGCTCACAGGCCCAGCCGCTCCGCAGCATGTGGGATATTCCCGGACCGGGGCACGAACCCGTGTCCCCTGCATCGGCAGGAGGACTCTCAACCACTGCGCCACCAGGGAAGCCCTGTACTTCCTTTTTGACTACTGATGGTGAACATATTTTCATATGCTTTATTTGACATTCATATAGCTTTGGGGGTGTGTGTGAAGTACCTGTTCAAATCTTTTGAACATTTAAAAAATTGTATTGTTTGTTTTCTTGTTACTTTTTTAGAGCTATTTATATATTCTAGTTACCAGTCCTCTACCAGCTCTATGATTTGCAAATATTTTTCCCAGTTTGTGGCTTGATTTTCAGTTCTCTTAAAAATGACTTTAAACAACAGAAATGTTTAATTTTAATTCGAATTCATCTATTCTTTCCTTTACGGATCATGCTGTGATGTTGTATCTAAGAAAACTTTGCCTAACCCAAGGTCACAGAGATATTCTCCTTTGCTTCCTTCTAGAAGTTTTATGGTTTTAGGTTATACATGTAGGCCTATGATCCATTTTGAGTTAAATCTTTCACTCAATATATTTTAGTTTACTGAAAACACCTGGAAATAATGACTAATCAGTATCGACGAGAACCTTGAGAGCGCAGATTGTGGTGTGTAAATACCTTTATCTGCTAAAATGATTAGGGCTCCTTCGAGGAAAGACTGATTCCAGATCTGCAGCAGAAAATGTTCAACTTTTCCTGGAATGTCTTGTCATGCCAGAAGCTCTCAAAAATCTTAAAGAAGATTTAAGATTAAGTCTTAAAGGAGCTCTCCAAAACTGCTAGGCTTCTATCAAAGATCTTGGAAACTAATTTGAATTGGCTCTGGCAGGTCAAAGATGGGACATTTTTCACATCAATAAGGATGATGGTCACAGTAGACTACAACACAAATCATTTTAAATCCATAAATTCATAAAGATTAAAAACACACCTTATCAACCACCTTTGGGGATTGCTAGTACACCAATTCATTAATTTAATAACTAGTAAAGGAAGGGAAAGCATCAAAACTAATTCTGCCTTTCCTATAGGAAGTATACCTCACATTAAATCACAGTGAGGGGAAATTTCTATTCATAAAAGTATTCCAGCTAATGAATAAATGATGTTAGAATTAGAACACCTGTATCACCATTCTTCAACACTAATGAGTTAATGGAGCTCGGCAATGATCCTCTGTGACTGCTGACATCACAGTAAAACAACTAGCATCACCTGCTTCCTGATAAAACACAACATACCATCTGTGATGTGGCCTTGCCAAGACAAAAAAAAAAAAATGCTGAATCTGATCAAGCCTCTAGATTTATATTCTTAGTTCCAAAAATACAGGGAGGGGGCTTCCCTGGTGGCGCGGTGGTTGCGAGTCCGCCTGCCGATGCAGGGGACGCGGGTTCGTGCCCCGGTCCGGGAAGATCCCACATGCCGCGGAGCGGCTGGGCCCGTGAGCCATGACCGCTGGGCCTGAGCCTCCGGAGCCTGTGCTCCGCAACGGGAGAGGCCACAGCAGTGAGAGGCCCGCGTACCGTTAAAAAAAAAAAAAGATAAATTCATCTCTAAGCATCAGGAAACCAAAGGAGATGGCCTCATTTGCTCCATGAGCTTGCTTGCAATCCTCCTCAATTATAAGACCTGTAGACAGAACCTCTGCTTCCTCTCATAAGAACTACAATTTATGGAAAAGGTATTATTTATTTTCCAGGAAGGAGCCACCAGCCTTGATAGACAGGTTTGGGTATCTTAAGCCCAAACCCATGAGGCTGCTCACTTGTCTGCACTCCCTGTAAGAACAATCTTCAGGGAACGCAAGGAAGCTGAGAACGGACTTGCCTAAATCCTTGTGCTATATGCAGCTCTGGGACTTCCCTGGTGGTCCAGTGGTTGAGAATCCGTCTTGCAATGCAGGGGACACTGGTTCGATCCCTGATGGCGGAACAAAGATCCCACATGCGGCGGGACAAGCAACTAGAGAGCCCGCGTGCCACAACTAAGACCCGATGCAGCCGGAAAAAAAAAAAAAAAGCTCTGCACCTAATTTAATGTGTGTTTCAGGAGTCCCCAAGGTTCAATGATTCATTAGAAGGACTCACAGGACCCAGTAAAGCTGTTACATTCATGGTTACAGTTTATTACAGTGAAAGGATAGGACTGAAATCAGCAAAGGAAAAAGGCAGATAGGGTGGAGTGCAGGAGATACCAAGCACGAGCTTCCAGTTTCCTGTCCAGTTGTCCTGTTCCAGTTGCACAGACAGTGCTCAATTTTCTCAGCACCAACGTGTGACAACATGTGTGAGGTGTTGCCAACGAGGCACACCAAGACTTTGATATCCAAAGTTTTTATTGGGGGTTAATCACATGGGCATGCAGTGCCTGCATAACTCACCTGAACTACCCAGTCTTCAGCCCCTAGACATCAAACTGACACAGCATGACCCAAGGGTTCCATCATACAAACCACTCTTGTCAGGCAGGAAACTCCAAGGGCTCAAACTTCACTTCCCAGTAACTGGTCAAGGGCCAGTCCTGAAGCCCCTTGGAATGTATAGAGTTTGGGCAACTAAGTCCTGCTGTGTTAACATTTTCCTGAAACTTACTTAGCACTTATTACGTGCCACCTTTTATGATTAACTTCTTTTTTACCAAGTGAGTTGTATTTTCCCAGCTGGGGTGGAGGACATCATAAGAGCAGCAACAGTATCTTATACCTTTTAGTATCCTGGGGGCTTGCAGAGTTCCATGTATTAACAGACACCCAATAGTCACTTCTGTTTCATGTGATTAAGGCTCATCTTCTAACTAGGCTATAAACTTCCAGAGAAAAAGAACTGGACCGTGCCTGTTTTTTGCATACCTTTTGATGCCCAGATGTTATGGTCTGAATGTTTGTGTCTCCTCAACATGCATATGTTGGAACCTAATCACCAATGTGATGGTATTGGGATGTCATTAGGTCATGAACGTGGAGCCCTCATGGATGGGATTAGTGCCCTTATGAAAGATGACTCAGAGATCCCTCACTCCTTCTACCATGTGAGGTTACAGGCAGAGGTGCTGTTTATGAACCAGGAGGTGGGCTTTCACTAGGCACTGAATCTGTTGGTGACTTAATCTTGGACTTCCCAGCCTCCAGAACTCTAAGAATCTTAACGAATTTCTGTTGTTTACAAGACACCCAGTCTATGATATTTTGTTATAGCAGACCAAATGCACTAAGACACCAGATGCTCAACAAATATGAGATGGTCAATGAACGTAAACATTCCCTTTTTCTCTGGGTCTCTTTGCTGAGGCCAGACCAATGCTTCATCAATGGATGGAGAGAGAGACAGAGAGTGTTTTGCAGAGAAATGAATTGCAGCAATAAATAATCAGCACAGGATATTTTTAGAGACCAAAGGTTTTATTCCAATCAGGAGTCATTTACTTTTGGAAGCTATTTCTCTGAGTCCTTCGTGAAGAGGACAGCCTCAGTGATGCTCTCAGTGATGTAGTCTATGTTGTAGGAATTGACACAGGTGAAGTTGATCCGCCCATTCTTGGGGATATAGATATGCTTTTTCTTGACCAAGTAGTCCACCTGTTGGGCTGGTGACGACCATAGGGTCTCAGATCCTGAGGTGGCCACCTCTAGCTCCCCTCTAGCCTACGGTGAATTATGGAGGAGAGGGAGTGTCAGCCTTTCTGGGGATCCAGAAGAATCTTGAAAGCAGCTCTACCTTCCTCAGGAAAGGATCAAAATCTGGGGTGAAGCTAGGGACTGGTCACCTAGTCCATGAAGTTTATGCTCAAATACAAGGTCAGAAAGTGGGGAGCTGTCCCTTCCTAGACACTTACGGTTGAGTCCAAGATAGCTATGGGACCCCTTCTGCTCAGTGATGTGATCCCAGGAGCCTGGGGTTCCCAGGAGCCGGAGCTTCTCCTTCACTTTTTCCTTGGTCATCATGACGTTCTCTACAACCCCTTCCAGACTCTGTTTCCTGCCAAGAGAAAGACATCAGGAAATTAAGAGTATAAGGTCTCCCCGTGCTCTCAGCCTCCTCATTGCCTTTCCCCTCTTCTCCCTTCAAAAGTGGTGGAGCCAGGCATCCACCTGGGATGGTTATAAATGGGAGGGGGTTTCAGTCCATATTAATGTAAGCAAGGGAAGCAGACTCTCAGGCAGACTGCCAGAGTAGCAGGCCCTTGGTGCTTCCTCATCTCCTCCTGCAATCTGGGAATGTTCAAATAATTCAATAATAGTTTGACCTGGGTCCAAAAAGAGCATCCTATTACCCACTGCCGCAGGCTGGGCAACCCTCAGCATAGCCGCTGCCATTGGTACACAGGGGCTCCTCAGTAAAGAGTAAAGAGGCAATGTGGGCAGGAAGAGAAGCAGCCACTGCATCCTGTGAGTCAGCAAGTCTGTGGGTATCCAGAGGCTCTGCCCACCCGTCCTGCCCCACCCCTCCCCCTTACCATTCTCCCTGCATAGCCGGGTTACAGAGGACAGAGGTGATAATGCGAGCACCCGTGGTAGGAGGGTTTAGCCACAGGGCCCGCGCGAAGTCCATCAGCTGCGAGAGGACGCACAGCAGGAGCTCGTTACTGAGTGCCACCACCACGAGGATCCCCACTCCTTCGTCTGCAGCATTGGGACAGACAGCCTGTCTCAGCGCCCCCTCTGCCATTCCCGAGCCGTGCGCGCAGTCTCTGCCCCTTGCCTTGCTGAAGAGAGGGCTGGACCGCGGGGCTCGCCACCCAGCCCCACCAAGTTGGCATCCATGCCCCGGGAAGCTGCCACAGGCTCCTCTTGCAGGAAAAAGTAGCCACAGGTAAGAGCCTTAAAGGTGGAAGGGACTTGAAAGATCACTAACTTCCACCCCTCGTCTTATAGTGGAGGAAACAGAAGCCTGAGAGGCGTGAGATGGGTCAGCTAGAGTCAGTTTTAGCAGCTGAGCTAAGACCATACCACAGAACCTGACTGGTAGCTCAGTGCCCTTCCCTCCTGCCGCCGGTGCCCTCTCTGGAGGCCTGGGTTCTCTCCAGAGGGTAGGAGATGTCAAACGCGTCGCTCGTGCCCAGGGTGGGGCACCACCAGGCCTTCCCTTCTCCTCCTGCCCACGTCATACCATAAATACCAAAGTTCTTGGACAGAGACTGGCTGCAGAAGAACTCAAAGCCTCGAGACACAAAGTATTGTAAGAATCTAGCATCTTCTTCCAGGTCACCAGTCGCTAAACCTTGATAGGGAATGTCAAAAAATGGAAAGATCTGCTTGCTCTGTAGGAGAAAGGAGAATGAGAAAAGGAAGGGACTGATGGAGGCGCGGCAGGTGGTGAGAGGGAGGGGAGCCAGGCGGGAGGGTGGGCTCACCTTCATGAGGACCATCAACTGTGTCCACTGACCCTGTGTCAGCTTGCAGTTGCCGATGTTCCCAATCACGAAGATACAGCCATGCGGGGCCTGCTGCAGGTAGAGACTGTCTCGTCAGGCGCTTCCTTGACCACGTAGGTCGTGGCAACGGGACATTGGGAGGAGACGTGGTCCTTCATGTTGGCTCCTACTAAAGGGCTACGAATCCAAGCCTAGAAAAGGCCTTGATGATTGAAGGGGGCGGGAAAGGAAAGGGAAACTGTGAATCAAGTCTCGGGGGGTGCTTCTGAGCGAGCACATCTACCTCCACCACATTGAGGAGCATGCTGGGGTCCAAGCACAGCCGTGCGGAGTCCCAGAAGATGTGTTCATAAACTGTAAAGCCCATGTCCTGGAAGACGAGTCCATGCGGTTCTGTGGGGAGACATCCCCCACCAGCTGGTACCCGGCAGGCGGAAAGATGGAAGCAGCCACACCAGAGAGTGAGCCTGAGGGGGCAGGTCAGTGGCCGAAGGCAGGACAGTAACAGGAGAGGGGCAAGCATACCTCGGCTCGCGCACCGTGTTTCTCATGACGGAGGGTGCAGAGGGCAGCAGGGGAGATTGCAAATGGGGTGGGAATCAGGAACACAGGACAGGGGTCTGCTGTCGCCCTCACTTGCCTAACACTCACCTTTTTGAGAAGAAATGATGTAAACTATTTGAGAATCCCGACGCCAAGTTTTGAGGAACTGGGCCCCCAGCTGGAAAGCACCGCTGTCACCTACAGTGTGCACGCCCCCTGCCTGCCAGCAAACCAGAAGCAGGAGTAGCACCTGCAGGCACTGATGTTTCCCAGAAAAAGTTGAGGAAGGAGGGTCACTTCCTCATGGAGGTCAAAGCAACATGCTCCAACACATACGCCTCCGTTGACTCATTCGACCAGATTTACTGAGCACCTACTATGTGCCAGACACTGTAGTAGGCACTTGGGATGCATAAGGGAACAAAAAGAACACCCTCCACCCCTGTGGTGCTCACGTCCATACCAGGCATGGGCAGCCTTTGTCTACAAAGGGCCAAGTAGTCAATGTTTTAGGCTTTCAGGCTGTATAACTACTCAAGTCTGCCTTTATAGCAGAAGACAGCTCTCGACAAGGCAAGCAAATGATCGTGGCCATGCTCCAATAACATTTTCTGGACACTGGAATTTGAATTTCATATAATTTTCATGTGTCCCAAAATATTACCCCTCTTTGATTTTCAACCATTAAAAAAAAAAAAAAAAAAAGAGTGATGGTGATACCAGCCCCACTTCAGATTCAGGTCATCCCCTTCTTAAAAGAGCTTGCACATGATCACGTGGGCTGGTGCGAGAGCCCTGGTTTGGGGTCCTGATCCTGGCTCTGCCCTCCAGTGACCAAGCTGGGGACTCTTTGAGCTTCAAGGGTCCCCTCCATAGTCTCTTTCAGGTTTATGATTGTACATCCCCGATCCCCGATCTCTACTCCTCGTGTCTCAGCGAGTAAGGAAAGGGCCCTGCTTCTCACCCTGTTCTCCATAATGACTTGGCTGTCCTTTCCAAAGAGGAGGTTCAAGGAGGCCTGGATGAATGATTTCATGCCCATCACTGGCGTGTACTCATAGGTCAGTGAGGGATCCTGGGCGATCTGCATTCGGGTCTTGCGCACGACAGAGGACACCCAGGGCTGGCCTTGGCTGGTCATGCAGACTGTGAGGGTAAGGGAAGAGGGGGCTCTTTTTTTTGCGGTATGCGGGCCTCTCACTGTTGTGGCCTCTCCTGTTGCAGAGCACAGGCTCCGGACGCGCAGGCTCAGCGGCCATGGCTCACGGGCCCAGCCGCTCCGTGGCATGTGGGATCTTCCCGGACTGGGGCACGAACCCATGTCCCCTGCATCGGCAGGCGGACTCTCAACCACTGCGCCACCAGGGAAGCCCGAAGAGGGGGCTCTTAATGCCCACCTCAGCATCTGTGAGTTTGGGCTCTCCAGAAAGCCCACAGATCTGTCCTGCCTCTCTTGGGACTTTGGGAAGTCATGTAGGAAAAGACAACTTTCCTTTTCTTTTTCCCCTTTTATCAAAACAATGTGTTGTTAGTGAATGTATCTAACTTTCATCTTTTTAAAAAAGGCAACAGAAACCTATGCCATTTAAAGGGCAAAAATGATAGGCAACATGAGAGTTGTAGGTACATGAGACTGAACAAAGGTGACACTGACTTTCACCATAACAAGGGCTGGCTGCATCCCTGAACAGTCCGTTTTAGGAGCCATTCTCAGTACAGGAGCGGAGGAGGGAGGGGGTAGAATGAAGAGGCTGAAGAAAGTACAGTGTCCACGCAGGCCCCAAGCATAGAGCTGGGGGAGAGGATACAGCTCTTATCAAATCCCAGGAAACCCGCAGAGAAGGGCAGAGGGCACAGAATGACCCAGGAGGTTTTCTGCTCTTTTATTTACCCACTGGGCAATTCTGTTAACAGGAGCAGAGCTGTCTGTCTGGGGAGGCTTGGGTTCTCTCCCGATACGGCCCTCCTAGAGGCAATGATGGTAGACTAGGTCTCACACTCCAAAACTACGAGGCACCTACCTTTATAGGCCAGGAACATCTTGTTAGGGTGGTCATCTTGTTTGTAGGTCTTCAGCAAGCTGCCTTCTAGCTTCTGGGCTAGGGGCACATCCGTGAACACAGACATCGTTGAGGGAAAGTAGAGCCAAGACTATGCTTCCGCTCCCGAAGGCTTCTGCTCTGCAGCATTCCTCCAAGTCTGGACCCGACAGACCAAGCCTCTTCCCAGAACCTTGGCAACTCCAATGCAGAGGCTCCGGACAACTGGTCACCAGAGCAACAGAACCCCACCACTCACTGTCTCCGCGGTGGCCATCCTCCAGGGCTACGGGAATACTGCAAGACAACTGGGGAGAACCCTCTGAGAGAGGGGGCCAGGGGAGGGCGTAGGGAGGACCTGGAATTCCCAGGCACCTCTCCCTAACTCACTGGCTCCTCTCGTCACCTAATCCAAAATAACAAGACAGCCCCTTAGAAGATGGGGCAACGCAGGCAGCCATGAGCCCGGTGAGGGCTCCTCCTGCAGATGGGAGAATCTCTGACCCAGCAGTAACGTGAGTCAAGGGATACATTTTAAAAGCTTCTACTTTCATTTTGCTCAGGGCTCCAGATTTTTTTTTTTTTAATAGAAAGAAATCACTGTTTTCTTCTACAGTTATTTTCATAAAGAGTCCTACGTTTAGAACAGTATAACTTGCAACTCTCTAAGCCAATCCTATTTCTCTGTTATTTACAGACAAGACTTCTACATTTGCAAACTGTTTCAGTGGTGGCTGAGCAGCAAGTGTAGAAGGCAGAGATCAAAGGCAGAAAGCGTTGGCCTCTGCAGGATCAGTCTTGCATTTTGCTTTCTTTTTTTTTCCAAATGACTTTGTGATCCTTGCAGACACTGCTGGTGTCTCACTCAAATACATTTTCCAGCCCTGTTGATGGATAAGGCTTATCTTTCAGATCTACCTTCCAGATTGTCCTTGGCAACAGGAAACCACCTGGCAGGTTACACCCCCATTAGCATCACACTTACACCCCCAGGACTGCCTGATCCTGGCATACAAAAAGCCAGCCCTCGGCGGCTGAGCTCGGCGCTGGCGCTGGCGCCGGCTGGCGAGGTTCGCCCGGGACTGCCTCAGGCTCTCAGAGTGTGCCGCCGGCCCGGCAGCAGGACCCGCCTGACCGCGCCGGCCCGTGGCGGGAGCTCGGGGACCGCGTCCGGGAGGCAGTGGCCGCCAGCGCGGGGCAGTCGGCGGCCACCCCCTGGGGACCGGGGCTGCGCGGCCACTTCCCGCCTCGCGGCGCCGCCGTCGCCGCCGCCGCCGACGCCGCCGCCGCCGCCAGGCCGACCGCCCGGCTTGGCTCCG